>NW_028261388.1:63546675-63707130 GCF_051295495.1 Thamnophis sirtalis
TTCTCTCTAGAAAACCACTGGGGGTGATCATCAAGAAATTCCTTTGGGAATCCTTTCTTTTGAACAAACTCATGCAAAGATGGACCTAATTTAGCATTAAAATCTCCAAGCAATATAATTATGGCTTGAAGATACAGTAAGGAAATGTGATCTTCTGTTCTGACCCCCCCCTCCTTCGTCCAGGAATGAAAGCGAGACAAATGTAAATGAGAATGTTTTTTAATAAGTCCAGACTCTCATTGGCTGAAAGCCAAATAAACAAAGAGATAAGCACTTTGGCAGCAAGTGCTACAATACCTTGGCAGCAATGCAAACAAACTCTAGCAGCAATCCAGCCTGCCAAGTTTGTTTCTCGTTAGTCCCTAACGTTGACTTCTGCAAGAAGGGCATGGCACAATCAGTCCCTTTTATAATCGGGAGAGGATCTTAATGAGCATCAGCTGAGCGTAATTACCTCCTGTAATTACGTAGTTGTTCTTGATGCCGAGTAGCCCTTTGACGGCGTGCATCCTGGAACAACTCACAGGTGGTTTCTGGATCACTCTCTCTTGTCTCCTCCCCACTGATCCAAGGCTCAGGCGCCACCTGGTGGCCAACCAGTCTCTCTGCGCCCTGCTCGGAGTCGGAACCCTATCTAGGATCCTCCACATCCTCCAAGGCTGACTCATAAGGCCCCTCGTTGTCGGAGTCTGGTGGCAGCTCCAACAGCTCCTGCTGGGCCACAACACTATCCCTCACTGCAGGGCCATTCCCCTGGGTCTGACGCTCAGGATGTGGTCAGGAGGGGTTGTCCGCATGATAGGCTTGCACCAGGGCAGGAGCATGCATGGTCGTTGCATCGATCCAGGTCCCCCATTTGACCCCTCGTCCGCCCAGTCTACCAAATACTGGAATTGTCCCTTGAGCTATCTTGAGTCATGGATCCAGGCCACTTCATGTGGTGGCCACATGTCCACCGCACGCGATGATGGCTGAGGGGAAGAGGGTCGGCGGAGAAGACAAGCCAATTGTTCAGGGATCAGGAGTGAGCGATGGAACACCGGGTGCACCTGCATCAAGTGTGGAAGGGTCAGGCGATAGGCCATCAGGTTGATGACGTTCTCCACGGGGAACGGTCCAAGATACCGGTGGTCATCTTCTTAGCCAGCCGATGGAACGGAAGATGCCGTGTGGACAGCCACACGCGACCTCCCACAGCCAACTCCGGCATCGCATGCCGAGACTTATCTGCCACCCTTTTGTAATCCTCCTTCGCCTGGTTCAGATAGCGGCGCACCACTTGGTGGACCGCCTGCAGCTCAGAGAGGAAGTCCTGTGATGCAGGGACCGGGGAATCCACCGGGGTGAGAGAGAAAAAACGAGGGTGGTACCCAGCATTAGCCATGAAGTGCATAGTCCGTGTGGAGGTGTGCTGGGAGTTGTTACAAACTCCGCCACGGCCAGGTACTCCACCCAGTTTTTTTACTGCTGATTCACAAAACAGTGCAGGTACTGTTCTAGAATCCCAATCACCTCCTCCATACCCCCATCGGTTTCAGGATGGTGCGCCAAGGACAAACATATTTGGACATCTAGAGCTGCCATCATCCCTTTCCAAAACTGGGCCATGAATTGTGTCCCACGGTCCAAGACGACCCTGTCAGGTAGGCTGTGCAAGCGGAACAAGTGTAGGATGAACATGCGGGCTGTGGCGTGGGCTGTCAGCAATCTCCAACAGGGGATGAAATGTGCCATCTTGGTGAGCATGTTCACCACAATGGGGACCATGGTAAACCCTGACAATGGAGGCAGCTCGGTCAAGAAGTCCATGGACATGGCTCCTCAGAGTCTGTCCGGGGTCGGCAAGGGCTGCAATAAACCTGGAGGAGCTCCCATCGCTGACTTGGCCTGTCGACACTGGATGCATGACATCACGTACTTCTGCACATCGTCTCATAAGTGGGGCCACCAGAACATATGGGAGACCAGGTGCAATGTCTTGAAAAGACCAAAATATCCCGCTGCTGGAGTGTCATGACACTGGGAGAGAACCAGTCTACGGAGGGGCCCAGTGGGCACATAGAGCCGATCCCAATACCTCAAAAGGTCCTCATCAAAGGTCCATGGGAAAGCCGGCCCTACTTCCGCCTTTCGTTACTCCACTCACTCGTCGCCCCGCTGCACATCCCGTATCAGAGACCGTACGTCCACGGGTTCATGAACTGCAGTGAAGGATTCGACAGGTATAACAATCCAGGGTGGAAGCGAGTCCACAGGGTCAGAGTATTCCGGTTTCCTAGACAGGGCATCCGCCCTTTGATTCAGTGCACTAGGGATGTACGTCACTTTAAAATTGAACTGGGCAAAGAACAGAGACCACCGGATCTGGCGTTGGTTCAGGTTACATGCCGTGGTCAAAAATTCCAAATTCTGATGGTCCATCCAGACCTCGACCTGATGCCTGGCCCCCTCCAGGTGATGCCTCCAGGCCTCAAACGCCACCTTGATAGCCAACAACTCCTTCTCCCATATGGTGTAATTGCACTCAGAAGGATTGAGTTTCCGAGAGTAATAAGTGCAAGGGGAAAGGGTACCACCAGGGGCGTGAGCCTGCAGTAACACTGCACCCACTGTGACGTCAGATGCGTCCACCTCCACGACAAATAGACAATGGGGATCAGGGTGCTTCAAGATCGGCTTCTTCGTAAAAGCCTGCTTCAGGGCCATGAACGCTCGCTGCTCCATGGGACCCCAGTGAAACGGAACTTTCTTTTGCAGGAGACGAGTGAGGGAGATGGTCAAGAAAGCAAAACTAGGAATGAAGGTCTGATAGTAGTTGGCAAACTCGAGAAGTCTCTGCACATCCTTCATACGTTGAGGAGGTTGCCAACTACGCAACGCCTCCACCTTTCCCAGCTCCATCGCAATTCCTTCAGGGGAGATATGGTGCCCCAGGAACTCGATGGTAGTCTGCCAAAACTGACACTTCTCCAGCTTTGCGAACAAACAATGTTCTCGGAGTCGCTGCAAGACCAGACACAAATGACGTTGATGATCCTTCGTCGAGTAGATCAAGATGTCGTCCAGGTAAATGACAACAAACTGATCCAACAGATCACGGAAGATGTCGTTCATAAAATGTTGGAAGATCGCCGGTGCATTGGTCAACCCAAACGGCATGACCGTGTACTCGAAATATCCGTACCAGGTGCCAAAGGCCGTCTTCCATTTGTCCCCCACCCTGACTTGAACCAGGTTGTAGGCTCCACGCAAGTCCAACTTCGTGAATACCGTTGCCTCCCGGAGCCGCTCCAACAACTCCGGAATCAGGGGCAGCAGGTACAGGTTATGTATCGTGATGGCATTCAGGCGCTGGTAATCGCAACAAAGTCTCAGATCCCAGGTCTTCTTTTTCACGAACAAAACCAGGGCAGACAAGGGCAAGGACAAAGGCCTGATAAACCCCCAGGCAGAAAGTCCCACAACACGGCCAACTCCGGCTTAGACATGGAGTACAGACAACCCGTGGGAAGCTTCGCATCAGGTACCAGGTCGATGAGACAGTCATAAGGCCGATGCGGTGGCAGTTGATCCACCTCCTGCTTGCTGAAGACATCCGCGAAGTCCGCTAAACTGGGTGGCACTTCAACCTTGGACGAGCTGGGTACCTGGGCCACACAGACCTGCCGGATGTGGTTGACGCATTGCAGGGATGGGAACGTGAAGCCCAAGACCACGGGGAAATGCAGGCCCAAAGCCACATAAAATTGGATGGCCTCCTCATGCTCCCCGAGGATCAAACACAAAGGTTGCGTGGTGGCCTTGATAGGCCCAGACAGAAGCAACCGGCCATCAATAGTCTCGACCAGCATCGGTGGGTCCACCGGACACAGAGGGACATCATACGCTGTAGCAAACGCCGCATCCATAAAGTTCAGGGTGGCCCCAGAATCGACCAAGGC
The DNA here is from genome assembly GCF_051295495.1 of Thamnophis sirtalis. NCBI lineage: Eukaryota > Metazoa > Chordata > Lepidosauria > Squamata > Natricidae > Thamnophis > Thamnophis sirtalis. The sequence continues at coordinate 63,550,617 of NW_028261388.1, forward strand.
ATGGACCGCAATTCCCTGTGGGCTACCTGAGAAGAGGATGTGTGCTGCTAAAACCATGAGCCGTGGTGGCCCGTCCACCTCTGTTTTGGACTGCGCCCGACCCACAGATTCCTTTGGATTGGTCCCCACCTGAGTCCTGACATGTGGCTCTGGAGCTGAGGGGTTGGTCTCAAACCTCGCAGCCTCCCTACTCTTCTTAGGGCAAGCTGTGGCTAAGTGTGCAAGAGCCACACAAGAAAAACACAATCCCCCTGCGCGCCCTCTGGCCATCACCGTGCGTGCCACTTGGTGTGGCGGCACCCAACTCCATGGGCTTCCCCCTGGCAACTGCAGTCTCCTGAGGAACCGGCACACTAGTGGTCTCCTGGGATGCACAGCGAGACCTCTGCCTCTGCAGCCGGGCATCTATCCGGAGGCACAAGTGGACCAACGTGTCGTATGTCAGTGGCCTGTCCACCCTCATCAGCTCATCCTGCAAGTCATCGGACAGCCCATCCTGAAAAGTGTCCATGAGGGCTGGCTCATTCCAAGCTGAGTCCTGACTAAGCAGCCGGAATTCGCTGACATAATCCTGCAAGGAGCCATTGCCCTGCTGCAGTGCCCTGAGTAGTCTGGTGGCTGTTTCTTCCTTAATGGGATCCTCAAACATCAGCCGGAGATGATTTAAAAAGCCCTGGAAATCATCCAGCAGAGGGCTCGGCAGAGATAGCAACGGCATAGCCGAACGGGCAGCTGTGCCTGAGAGCAAGCTGATGATAAATCCCACCTTCGTCCAGTCAGTGAGAAAGTCCTCCGCTCTCAAGCTGATAAACAGCTGGCATTGTCCCAGGAATGCTGCAAACATAGCTTGATTGCCATCAAACCTGTCTGATGTAGCCACTGGGCACTTTCTCCGTGGCTTGGGGCGAGGGGGTTAGCAAGTCCCAGAAGCTGAGAGACTTGACCAGTCAGCAAAGCAAGCTGTTGAGCCAACTGGGTATTCTCAGCACGGAGTTGCTCCATTGTAGCTGAATGGAGATTTGTCTTGGGCAGAAGTCAATCTGTTCTGACCCCCTCCTCTGTCCAGGAACGAAAGCCAAGACAAACGTAAATGAGAATGTTTTTTAATAAGTCCAGACTCTCGTTGGCTGAAAACCAAATAAACAAAGAGATAAGCACTTTGGCAGCAAGTCCTACAAACCTTGGCAGCAATGCAAACAAACTCTAGCAGCAATCCAGCCTGCCAAGTTTGTTTCCCGTTAGTCCCTAACATTGACTTCTGCAAGAAGGGCGTGGCACAAGTCCCTTTTATAATCGGGAGAGGATCTTAATGAGCATCAGCTGAGCGTAATTACCTCCTGTAATTACATAGTTGTTCTTGATGCCGAGTAGCCCTTCGACGGCGTGCATCCTGGAACAACTCACAGGTGGTTTCTGGATCACTCTCTCTTGTCTCCTCCCCACTGATCCAAGGATCAGGCACCACCTGGTGGCCTCTCTGTGCCCTGCTCGGAGTCGGAACCCTGTGCAGGGTCCTCCACATCCTCCAAGGCCGACTCATAAAGCCCCTCGTTGTCAGGGTCTGGTGGCAGCTCCAACAGCTCCTGTTGGACACAACAGACTTCTAAGCAGTGGTGGGATTCAGCCAGTTTTCACCTATTCAGGAGAACAGTTTGTTAACTTTCTGAGCAGTTCAGAGAATCGGTTGTTGGAAGAAATCTTCTTTTGTTTGCCAAGGCACATAATTGCTCAATGACAGTAAGTTTTTTTAAAAAAGGAGGTAGGGGTGTTGTTACTCCAAGTCATTTTAGTTTTCTCTCATGAAGTCAGATCCCTGTCGTGATACTGGCATTTCTGTGGGGAGATGGTCCCTGGATCATTTAGTCCCTTATTACCCTTTTCCTGTTTCCTGCATATCCTATAACCCCTTAGTTTATAACCCTAGCTCTGACACCCATCTGCCCTGTGTTTTGATTTACCTTTGGGGAATGTGTAAGGAGGAGGGACATCTGTTTTGTCTCAGTTCTGAAGCCTCTAGAGAGAAGTGCCTGGGAACAGTCGGTTATCTCCTTCCCAGGATGACTATTTTCACAACATATTCACACCTGTGGATTGGCTCATTCAATATCGGACTGAGGGGAGGGGTTTCTAACTCCTTTATCCTAACCGAATTGCCTAAGGGACCTTAGAGCCTGCTTTGCTTTTGTCTTGCAATCACTCTCAATGTCACGGCTCCTTCACTTAATAACCAAGAAAGAAACAACTCAATTCCATTTTGCAGAATTAAGAATACTTTTACTGATTATAAGTAATTAGAAGCTAAGCAAAGCTGGATCTGAGCAAAAGGCACGAAAGCATTAGATATCTGTTGTGGCTCGGTGGGAGCCTTTGGAGCTGCTATCAGTGAGTGGTTTCAGGATGCTCCTGGGAGAAGATAACAAGAAGCTGGGGCTCGTTAAGGCTCTCCTCCTGTGGATAAAAGACTGCTGGTGCCATGCCTTAGTTGCAGAAGTCAACGTCGTTCGTTGTTCGTTTGTTCGTGAGTTCAGTTCCGTTCCTGTTCGAGTTAGTGTTCATGATTCAAAGAGGCACTTGGATAAGTGATTTGCTTTCTGTAAACCTGGGTTGCTGTAAGAGTTTTGTTTTTGCATTTGCTGTGTAACTTTTTGCCAGATACTTTATCTATGTTTATTTTGGGTTCGCAGCCAGCTTGAGCCGGGACTGATAAAGATATTTCCTTTGAAGTTCTGTCTGGCTGTCGTTTGTGAACAAGCAAGGAGGGGGGTCAGAACAGTTTGACTTCTGCCCTGACAAACCACCATTTATTTAATTATGGAGCAATTGCACGCTGAAAATGCCAGACTGACCCAGCAAATAGCAGTATTGGCTGACCAAATTGCTCAGCTGCAGAGAGCTGCAAAACCCTCCCAGCCAAGGAGGAAGTGCCCAGTAGCCATGACAGATAAATTTGATGGGAGTCAGGCCATGTTTGCTGCCTTTCTGGGACAATGCCAGCTGTTCCTGAGTTTGAGAGTGGAGGACTTTCCCACTGACTGGACGAAGGTGGGATTTATTATCAGTTTGCTCTTAGGCACAGCTGCCCGTTGGGCTACCCCCTTGTTAACTCAGCCAAGCCCTTTGTTGGATGACTTCCAGGGTTTTTGTCAATACTTTAAATGTATGTTTGAGGATCCTATTAAGGGGGAAACATCAACTAGATGTCTGAAGTCACTGCAGCAGGGGAGTGGTTCATTGCAAGACTATGTAAGTGAATTCAGGCTGCGTAGCCAGGATTCAATGTGGAATGAACCAGCTCTGATGGACACTTTCCAAGATGGATTGTCAGATGCCTTGCAAGATGAACTGGCAAGGGTGGACAGGCCACCGACATTCGACGCATTGGACCACTTGTGCCTCCGGATAGAAGCCCAGCTGCAGAGGCGAAGGCCTCGCCGTGCATCCCAGGAGACCACTAGTGTGCCAGTTTATCAAAAGACTGCAGTGGACTGGGAGGAGCCCATGGAGTTGGGTGCTGTCAGACCTCGCGTGTCATGTACAGAGATGGACAGACGACGTGCTGAGGGATTGTGTTTCTACTGTGGGGATCTTGGACACTTGGCAGGGAGTTGCTCCAAGAAGAGTAGGAGGGTTGTGCGGCCTGCAGCCGTCCCTCAGCAACGAACTATCGTGTCGGAGAACCGGCATGTTTGTGCGGCTCTGATACCCTGCTCGCACAATGTAGCGTGCATTCATGGTGTGTGGAATCCAAGGGCGGATGCCCTGCCTAGGAAATCAGAGAACTCTGACCCTGCGGACTCGCTTCCACCTCAGACTGTTCTACCCGTTGCATCCTGCGCTACAGTTTATCATCCTGTGAGCATAAAGTCTCTGATACGGGATGCGCAGCGGGGTGACAAATGGGTGGAGCGATGAAAGGCGGAAGTAGGGCCGGCTTCCCCGTGGACTTTGGAAGAAGATCTTTTGAAGTATCGGGGCCGGCTCTATGTTCCCGCATGGCACGTCCGTAGACGGGTGCTCTCTCAGGTTCATGACGCTTCTGCTACGAGACATTGGTTTTTTTTCCAGACATTGCACCTGGCATCCCGTCAGTTTTGGTGGCCCCGTTTAAGAAATGACATGCGGAAGTGCATGGAGTCGTGTGCCCAGTGCCAATGGGCCAGGTCTGCAAGGAGGGCTTCGCCAAGATTCCAGCCCTTGCCGACCCCGGTCCCCGCATCACAGAACTTCGTTTCTAGGATCCCGGTGGGGTACCAGTGTCTGGGACTGTGTTCCATGGAGGCCGTTATGAACCCTTCCAGGCCGCATTCCAAGCATCGGAACTGGGGGATGGGCCCTGCGATGGGGGATAGTGTGGAGGCCCGGCAGGAGTCGGTGGAGCTGCCGCCAGACTCCGACAGCGAGGGGTCTTATGAGTTGGCCTTGGAGGAGGTGGAGGACCCTGGACAGGGTGTTAGGGCTCAGCCGGAGCTGTTAGAGCTGCCGCCAGATTCCGCCAGCACGGGGGCTGGTGCGTTGGCCTTGGAGAGGGTGGAGGACCCTGGACAGGGTGTCGCCACCGTGCAGGGCGGGAGGAGACGTGGTGGCCACCGGATACCTGGGGAGCATTGGATCAAGGGGAATATTCCTGCAGGTATTTGGGAATCACGAAGGAGGAAACTCAGGAAATGAGTGCGGGCCACCTTATGGACAATCCATTCCGACCGGATCTGGACCGTCAGACCCGGGGGAAGGGCCCTGCGGTGGGGGATAGTGTTGTGGCTCGGTAGGAGCCTTTGGAGCTGCTATGAGTGAGTGGTTTCAGGATGCTCCCGGCAGAAGATAACAAGCAGCTGGGGCTCGTTAAGGCTCTCCTCCTATGGATAAAAGACTGATGGTGCCATGCCTTAGTTGCAGAAGTCAACGTCATTCGTCGTTTGTTTGTTCGTGAGTTCAGTTCCGTTCCTGTTCGAGTTAGTGTTCATGATTCAAAGAGGCACTTGGATAAGTGATTTGTTTTCTGTAAACCTGGGTTACAGTAAGAGTTTTGTTTTTGCATTTGCTGTGTAACTTTTTGCCAGAGACTTTATGTATGTTTATTTTGGGCTCGCAGCCAGCTTGAGCCGGGACTGATAAAGATATTTCCTTTGAAATTCTGTCTGGCTGTCGTTTGTGAACAAGCAAGGAGTGGGGTCAAAACAGATATCAATACATGATTTATTCCACTCCCCTTGGTACTCCAGTTCATAGTCCAATCATATATCTCCCCAGCTGTCAGGTGGGAGACATCTTCAAAAATCATCATCAGGGTGTTATGCTGGACAGTTGGCCCTGGCGGGAAACTCCCCTCCTTCCACATGTGCAAACGAATGGTGAGAACAACCCCCAATTAACAGTCCTCCTGCGCAGATTATTTCCCTCACCCAAATACCATGCCCTCCCTCCCCGTTTCAATGGCAGCTGAAAAGCAAGCACCAAAACAGAGCCTGACATCTGGCCCTCCTCCAGAAAAAAGGACGATCACTCCTGCAGAAATGAAAGAACACAGACAAACAGACAAACAACATAACATAGAAGAAAAAGGGACGGGGAAAGAAACGAGAAATCAGTCGAGTTCAAGGCTTGTCTGGGTAGGCAGAGTAGAATTTACGGAGAAGTCGAGGAGACCGCACAAGGGACTTATAGACCCATTCAGCATGAGATGGAGGGAAATGCTTCCATGCCACAAGATATTGAACATGGTTTCTAAGTTTCCTAGAGTCCAAAATCTCTTTGACTTCAAAATGCTGTTCACCCTCAATCAGGAGTGGGGCAGGTGGAGCTGCCAAAGGACCCCGCAATGGAGAAGTGCGTTCCGGCTTCAGGAGATTGACATGAAATACCGGGTAGACACGGTTGAGGTATCTAGGCAGTTCCAGATGTACAGACCCAGGGTTGATAACCTTGACAATTGGGAACGGGCCAACATATTTCGGGCCCAATTTCTTAGACTTCTGAGAGGTCTGGAGAAATTTGGTGGCTAAATATACACAATCACCAAATTTATACTCCCTCGCTTTCGCCCTCTTTTTGTCTGCTTGTTTCTTATGTGCCTGATGTGCTGCATCCAGCACCTGGTAAGCTAAAGGCCACATCTCTCGGAGTTGGTCGCTCCACTCGGAAAGGACAGCACTTGCGGTTTCTCTCTAGGTATTTCGGGGATAGGCACAAAATCCTGTCCATACACCACTCTGAAGGGCGTAAATCCCATGCTACTGTGTACCGAGTTGTTATACGCCACCTCAGCATGAGGTAACAATTTCACCCAATTATCCTGTTGGTAATTGATGAAACACTGGAGATACTGTTCTAGTACAGAATTAGTCCTCTCACAGGTCCCATGAGTTTAAGGGTGGTGGGTGGAGCTTAAGCCCTGGGCGGAGCCTATTAACTTCAAAAACTCTTTCCAAAACAACATCCAAGATGATGCGATTGGGTACCCCATGTAGACGATAGACATGTGTAATGAATAATTTAGCTAGGGATTTAGCGGAAGGGATTTTAGAGTAAGGAACAAAATGAACTTGTTTGGAGAACAAGTCGGTTACAACCCAAATCACTGTATTCCCTTGACTTTCTGGTAATTCAACAATGAAATCCATAGAGATCTCCTTCCACAGTGCCTCTGGCCGGGCTACTGCTTGGAGCAACTCTTGAGGTTTTCCCGGCGGTTGTTTTGCAGCAGCACTAGTGGGGCAACTAGCTACATAAGATTCAATGTCTTTTTTCAATGAGGGCCACCAAAATTGTCTTTTGATGAGATGCAGGGTTTTCACAAACCCAAAATGTCCAGCCATGCGAGAATCGTGAGCGCACTGAAGAACCATGGCTCTAATAGTCGTGGGAACATACAATTTAGTTCCAATCCAAGCCAGGCCATCCTTCATGGTGCACTCATTTGTATGTTGACGAAACCACTCATCAACCTCAAGGGCTTCCTTGAGTTTAGCAATGAGGTCTTGCGTGACTTCCAAATTGGAAGTGGTCTGGCTCCTGATGACAACCGGAGCGTCGAGGCTTCTCATTGGCATGACAGGTTGTACAATACTAAGCTTTGAACTGTTATACTGAGGAAGTCTGGACAAAGCATCAGCCATAAATTTTTTTCCTCCCAGGATATATTTCAAAGTGAAATTGAATCTATTGAAATATTGTGCTCATCTCATTTGTTTGGGGGATAGTTTCAGGGTTTTATTAATGCCTCTAGGTTTTGTGATCAGTCCATACCTCAAAAGGGTGTTTTGCCCCTTCCTTCCAAAAAATGATGCCAGGTCATCAAGGCCCATCTGACAGCAAAAGCCTCCTTTTCCCAAATAGCCCATCATCTCTCAGTCTCTGTTAGCTTTCGAGAGGTATAAGCGCAGGGCTGCAACTTCCCATGTGCATTCATTTGAAGTAGCACCGCCCCTACTGCAACATCACTAGCATCCACCTGGACCACAAAAGGGGAATCCATGTCCAGGTGTTTCAGAACTGGTTCAGCCGCAAAAAGCCATTTTAATTTCTCGAACGCAGCCTGGCATTCCATAGTCCAGTTCAAAGGTTTACCCAGCCTGGGTTTTGCCTCCCCCTTTGACTTTAGGAGGTTTGTAATTGGTAGGGCAATCTTGGCAAAAGAAGGAATAAATTGACAATAGAAATGAGCAAAACCCAAGAAACTTTGCAATTGTTTGCGTGTTCGGGGAAGCCGCACATTCGGTGACTGCTTGGACCTTCGCTGGGTCCATCTCTATTCCTTCATGGGAAATGCGATATCCCAGGTTAATCTACCTTCTCCTGATGGAATTTGCATTTGGACAATTTAGCATACAGTTCCGCTGCATGAAGCTTTTTGAGTACTGTGCGAACAAGCTTCATGTGTTCTTCACGTGTTTCCGTGTAAATAAGGATATCATCCAGATAGACCATCACGCCTTTGTAAAGGTGGTAATATAAAATGTCATTAATTAATTGCATGAAAACTGCTGGCGCCCCCTGTAGTCCAAATGGTATAACTCAAAATTGAAAACAACCAAGAGGGCAATTAAATGCAGTTTTCCACTCATCCCCCTCCTTAATTCTGACCCGGTAGTAGGCCTCTCGTAGATCTAACTTTGTGAAAATCCTTCCTTTACCCAGCTGGGCCAGCATGTCTTTCATTAATGGCAAAGGGTAGAGATTTTGGACACATGCCCTGTTCAGGTTTTTAAAATTAACAGATAGACGAAATGAACCATCTTTCTTTTCTCTGAATAAGACTGGAGCAGCCAATCAGGGTCTAGCTGGTTCAATGAAACCCCTTTCTAAATTTTTGTCAATGAATGTTCTCAATTCATCCATTTCTCTAGGGGTAATTGAGTAAATCTGAGGCTGAGGGAGTTTTACTCCAGGGAGAATGTCAATGCTGCAATCGGTGGGTCTGTGTGAGGGTAACTTATCTGAAGATTTTTCACTGAAAACATCTTTCAGGTCCCAGTATTCCTTCAGGATTTTCTCCTCCCCTTCAATTTTTTCCTGCCCTCTGGCTGCTAGGTTGGGGTCTGACTTATTCAGTTCTGGAACCCCTTCTTCCCTTTCAGGGGCCGTAGGAGACCGGATGCGTAACCAACCTTTCCTCCAATTTATGTGTGGATTCCACTTACGCAGCCAGGGCAATCCCAATATAAGGGGTCGGTCCATTCCTGGAGCTACAATTAAACTTATTGTCTCTTGGTGGGTTCCCATCCACATCCCAATAGGCTCAGTAACAAAGTGAGCAGGGCTCCCTCCCGCAATAGAGCCATCCAACTGGCAAAATGCAATTGGGATTTTCAAAGTTTTTAGCTTCAATCCCAATTTCTCTACTATGTCCGGGCTCATAATGCATCATGTACAACCAGAATCTAAAAGAGCTAGAATTTTCTCTTGTGCGCCAGAAGAGGGCACTCTAAGCTCAACTGGAATAGTCATGGGTCCCGAGCGGGAACTTACCCAGCGTTCATCATCAGAGTCACTTCCTTCCGAAGAGCTAGGGGTTTCCTCCCCTCCATCCACAGGGTTGAAACACTGAGAAGGTTCTTCCCCTTGCAAGGCAGGTTCTTTCCTCTTGCTGGGAGGTTTTTCCAGCGTCTTCTCTTTCCGAGGGGGTGGGGTTTTTTGGTTCATCTTGACCCGGCAATTCATGGCACAATGCCCCTCCTTCCCACAGCGGAAAGACATGAAGGGTTGGGAGAAGGTTCCTCCCCTTGCAAGGCAAGTTCTTTCCTCTTGCTGGAAGGTTTTTCCAGCGTCTTCTCTTTCCGAGGGAGTGGGATTTTTTGGTTCATCTTGACCCGGCAATTCACGGCACGATGCCCCTCCTTCCCACAGCGGAAAGACATGAAGGGTTTGGGCTTGCTTGCAAATCCACCTTTCCCTCCTTTCGGGACTTTGGGGGGGTTGGCAGGGGGGGATTTTTCACCCTCACTTTCCCCTTGGTAATTCAGCCTGGCCAGGTCAATTTCTACATCAGCGGCCGCTTCATACCAGGGCTGCAATCTACGGGGGAGGGGGGGTCTCCTGTTCACACAATGCTTTAAAACTGTTTTATTTCATTTTCATTTTATACAATCACTTATATACTGTGCATAACAAAAAAAATCCACCATAAAAAACCAACATAACACTTCAATCCCCCATACACCCTTTCTTCTCCCACTCCAACTTTCATTTCTCCCCTCCAACATTCCCCTCTTCTACTTCCCTTCCCCCTCAGACATCTCCCCTTCCCTCCATCTCACCCTCCTTGCATTCCCCTCTCACTCCCTCTTTACTTCTCCCTCTTCTTTCCCTCTACTCCTCACTTTGGTGTATCTCTACAGTTCATTAATCTATTCAGTTTATATTTTACACTAAAATTAAGAAAAATAAAAAAGAGGAAAAAAAAAGAGTAAAAGAAAAAAAAAGAAAAGAGAGCAACAGTATACAAGTGCATTCTTATTGTTCTGAGAATTGAAACTGTATTTCCACCCTCCCCCCTCCCCCCTATAGTCCCCCCTCCCTAACCCCCTTACGACTTCCCAGGTCCCATACCCGGCATAATTCTTTATCAAGCACTGGGGTATATTAAAACCAACTAACTTTAAAGTTAAAAGATAAAAGATAAAGGAAAAACAAAAAAAGAGAAATAGTAAAAAATAAAAAAAATAAAAAGGAAAACAAGACGCACACACAAAAAAGGAAAAACAGGAAAAATCAATAAACCCACTACATTAACACAGCTTCCCATCATCTTTAAATCTTAAACAATGTACCTCATTCCTAATTTCAGTTATTTTATTACTTGCAGGATTTCAAACTATATTGGAACCAGGTAAGTTAGTCAAATGGAATTCTCCAACTAAGGGCCTCATTACTTTATCTATATATTCAAACCTTTAATTTATCTCTTTTTTATCCAAATATCCAAACTTTTCTATAAAGCCATTAAACTCAAGTACTTCTTTCATTTTTCATTTCCAACACCTCCCATCCTGCCCTTACCCACATCCACATATAAATTTTTTACCTTCCACCCTGCCTTTATCCGTGTCCACATATATATTTTATCCTCATCCATTGCTCCTCTCATATTTACTCCACCTTCCTGGAGACTCTCCGACTAATCTTTCTTCACCTTATATTCAAATAGCAATTCATACAAAAATCAGCTTACATTCTGACTCCGAGTAATCTAATTGAACTTTCGCTACCCTTCCATCTCCCCCGCACCTCCCAATTCCGTTCGTCCCAAACCACAACTCAAGAAAATCACGATCTCCGCTCTCCTCGCCTGGAAAGATAATTCATGCGCAATTTAAATTAGAGTTCAAACAAATCTTATATACAATATATGTCCAAAATCAGCAGCGCTTCTTTCAGCCTCCATGTCTCATCATCGATATACAACTTTGCCATTTTATACCAGACAGGAATCATGAAATTTTATTCAAGCTAAAAATTTGAAAAGTATTTTAAAAGCATCGCTGGATCTTTATTCTTAATTCTTCTGCCCTTCCGGAAGAGGAAAGCAACGCCCTCCGCCTTGTAGCCACGTGTCCCGCTGCTTGTCTTCTCCTTCTCCTTGTCTCTCTCCAAGTCCGGATGAATCAGGAAGTCCCGCCTTCAGAATCTTGTAATAAAAATCTCGAGCTTCACAAACAGAATTAAGACGATGTTTTTGATTCTCAAATGTGACTGTAATGCCAGCTGGGACTTCCCATTTATATGGTATCTGAGAATTTCTGAGTTCTTCAGTTAAGAAAGTGTAGTCTCTCCTTGCTCTTAATATTTGAGATGGTATTTCTTTAAAAACAATCAAGTCCTGTCCATCAATTCTCAGCCTCTTATTGTAAAGCTTCTGTATTATCACATTTCTGGATTCCCTTGTGGTGAAATATATAATTATATCCCTCGGAAGCTGTCGCTGTTTTGCTACACACGAGTTCTGGCGGTAAATTTTTTGAATCTGCCAATCAAAGTTAAGTCCCGGACTTCCCACCGAACGACTAAGAGCCTCAAAGAAGGTCTGTTTCAAATTCTTCTGTTCCTTTTCACGCAGTCCTCTAACTCTTATTGCAAACGCAGTCTTATTATAATTTATCATGACAAGTTGTTTTTGAGCATTTTCAATTTCCTGTTGTAACGTTTGAATTTTGGATGTCAAATTAGAGTTGGTTTCTTCCAAAAGTTCCAATTTATCCTCCATTCCAGCAATATAGTCTGTCATAACTGTCATAATTCCGATCATATCCTCCTTTGTTTGAGCAATTTTAGCATCAAATTTATCATATAAATCCGATATAAGTTGATTGATTTCCTGTCTGAAATTGTTAAGGGTTTCGAAAAGAAATGCTTGCGTTAACAAATCTCCAGTAGAGGGCGTAGGAGGCAAGGGCAGCAACTTTATAGCAATTTCTTGAGATGTGTTATTAAGGAAGCGCTTCTGCTTCGATTTGGGAGCCATTCCAAAAAAATAAAAAAATTGAAAAACGAGCAATCAAACAAGCCAACAAACAAAGTCTCTGCTCCCCTCAGTTTTAAATGGGATACTATTTGTAATCTTTTAACAGTTGATACGGAGAAGTCTTCAGGAGAGTAGGGCTGATTGAGTACGTCACATCAAACGCAAAAGCTATAAGATCGCCATCTTGTGACGCAGCTAGACAAAGAAGCCTTTTGCAAAATTGAAGCTGGTATTTTGAATAATAATAGAAGAGGTTTCTCAGGAATGGTCCCCGCTCGGATTCGGATTAATTTTTAAATAGCTTAGCTTTGTCCTGAGGGGGGGGGGCAACCTGCCTAGCGCTGCAAAAAAAAAGCAGCTGAGAAGAACTGGCTGGAGTAAAAGCTCAGCTATTGTTGAACCTCTTCTCCGTTCACAGCGGGGGAAAAAAGCTGTGAATTACAAAGAGATCCTAACGACTGACCTTCTCCCTGCCCCCTTCTGCCAGAAAGGGGAGATATCTATAGATCTTATAAGATATACAGACCAGAACTCTGAGAGGAGCTCCATTGAGCTCCCTTCGGCGACAGGCTCCTCCCCCAGAAGTCCTGTTCACACAATGCTGATAAATCTCTTTGTTTAACCCATCAGCAAAATGGTCTAACAATGCGTCTTCAGACCACCCCCTCATAAAAGCTGACAGCTCCCGAAATTCAGCTACTGGCCGTTTTCCCTGGGTAAGAGTTGTTAATTTAATTCTGGCTCTTCGTTCTGTGAGGGGATCATCAAAGCGTTTCCTCAAAACGGTCATAAACCTATTAAAGTCTCTCAAAAACGGGGAATCAGCGTTGTGCAACCCCACCATCCAATCTGCTGCTTTTTTTCCAAAGCCATCATAATAACTCTTACCTTGGCTTCATCAGAAACCAGTTCGTCGCCATACATTTGCATGTAGTTCCATACTTGAACAAGGAAGAGACCTAGCTCTTTTGGTTCTCCTCTGTATTTTACACTTAAAGAAGGAAACTTAGCCATCCGGCGTCTGGGGGGGGGGGACCCTCTTGGAATGTTTCTAGCCGCAGTGATTGGGGTCGGTGCTGGGTCATCTTATTCAACTCCAATTTCGGCCCCTCCAGTCTCTGTCAGGTCAGGCAAAATATATCTTTTCTCTGTCTCTATCTCAATTTCTCTCTCCATTTCACTCACGAGCCCAGTGTCTCTCCCACACCCCTTCGAAAAGTTTCATGGCCTGGGACATCATAAGAGTTTCTTCCTCAGGATCCCGCCAGTCAGCCACTGGTTTTCTGGGTCTCTTCATAGTAATCCCAGTCAAAGGTTCTTCAGGATCCTCTTTCCGTCCCACTCCCCAAGTCCACGTGGGTCGAACAGATCGTTCTTCCAACTGCAGGCCAGCCATCCGCTTCATCTCCAAAGGGCCTGCAGCTGCTCCTATATCTTCTTCTTGATCACCGTCTTGTTGGGACATTCTTCAGGTTTTGGGTTCACCCCCCTCGGAAGGTGTCAGCTCCGGGATGGGTGCAAGGTGAGATCCAGCTTAATGTCATGGCTCCTTCACTTAATAACTAAGAAAGAAACCACTCAATTCCGTTTGGCAGAATTAAGAGTACTTTTACTGATTATAAGTAATTAGAAGCTAAGCAAAGCTGGATCTGAGCAAAAGGCGCGAAAGCATTACATATCAATACATGATTTATTCCCCTCCCCTTGGTACCCCAGTCCATAGTTCAATCATATATCTCCACAGCGGTCAGGCGGGAGACATCTTCAAAAATCATCATCAGGGTGGTATGCCGGACAGTTGGCCTTGGCGGGAAACTCCCGTCCTTCCACATGTGCAAACGAATGGTGAGAACAACCCCCAATTAACAGTCCTCCTGCACAGATTATTTCCCTCACCCAAATACCATGCCCTCCCTCCCCATTTCAATGGCAGCCAAAAAGCAAGCAGCAAAATAGAGGCTGACATTTTTTCAATAAAAGGTTCCTTTTGAATGCTGCTGTCTCAAGAGCCTGTATTTTCTTGAATGGAAAGGAGAGGCAAGACCATACACATGATAATAAGACTTAGTAAGGCTTGAAGTTTATTTAGATATCTGTGGCATGTACTAATTTTATTGTGATCCTGACAAGCTTGGAAGGCTTGAACCTGGGTCCCTTATATTATTTATTAATTTGTCTCCTTAGCTTGGCATTTTGTACCCAAATATGCCCACCCACTTTCTGGAGAACTTAAATGACCTCTCTGCTAAAGGGTTTCACTTTATGAGCAAGAGATGGCTGCTGATAGTTATCATTGCATTTTAATTATTTTAATTCTTGAAGGTGCTCTGGCACCCTATCCGATTTGTAACTCTGGCTTGCAGGTATTTCTAATCTAATGATTGGTATTTAGGGAAACTTTTTGCAAGCAAAGAACTTTTTTGTATTTTTGTATAGGTAATCCTTGATTTACAACAGTTCATTTAGTGACTATTCAAAGTTACAATGGCACTGAAAAAAGTGACATAACCATTTTTCACATGACCGTTGCAGCATCCCCACAGTCATGTGAGGCCAGGCGAGGTGAAGGGCCCCTCGATGTGATTGATGTTGAGTTGGCCACATCTACCCAGTCACAAGAACACCCAGCCATGCCTACCCAGCTGGTCATTAGGGCAGAGAACCAGTTGCTAAATTATTTGAATCCCACCACTGCTTCTAAACATATCCAATGGCCAGAGTTATAGTACAGGGATGAGTTTGGAGGAATGTATACATTTACCAATATTAATTCAAACTCCTCATATCTAAATTTCACAAATAGAAAATATGAAAACTTCTCTTCATTACAGTGAGACCTCAAGTGCTGACTGTAATCCGTTTTAGGACTTTGGTCAGCACCCGATTTTGTCATGAGCAGAAGCAAAATAAACTATGCATGTGCGCACACACAAAAAATAGTGCGGAAGGGGAAATCACCGTGGCAGGTGAAATTGCCATGGCTGTGTTTATTCAGTACCCGAGGATGTGCTTGTGACGTGAGTGAAGCATTTAGCAGATTTTTCGGTCGGCACCCGAATTGTTCATCATCTCAGCTGTTCGGGACCCGAGGACCCACTGTATATAGTTTCTCCCCCTGCTATTGCAATTCTTGCTTAATAAAGATACATAGTCCAACAGAAGGTTCCCTCTTATTCTTTGTTTTTTGGGTGGGAGGAGCCCATCCCTGAAAGCCCGAAAGCTGTACTATACCCTCTTCAGTTAACTAGGTTTCCTGGATGGCTATTACATCAAATTTAGATAGGAAACTCACTAGTTCACTGTCAATCACTTCTTTCCAGCCAACTATGTTCCAAGTCACAATTTATATAAGACTTCTGTAAGCAGAGTATTCTGACTGGGTTGGTTGACTAGGGAATGAGCGTACTGAATGTCAGCTTGTTTTTGGAGCTGGGTCGATATTAACTATGCTTCCTGTATAAATCCAATTATTGTAGAATTCAATATTTCTCATAAGTTATAGTTGTTGTTGTTGCTCTTCTGTATCTTGATTGTTAGTATTCTCCTGATTTTGATCTGAGATTCACTTTTTTACTGATGAACAAAGACTCTGACCCTCCTTCACATTATCCAATTGTTCTACTGGATGGTTAATTTGGACTTCTACTGTTATATCCTCTGAGTATCCTTTTCCTTTACTTTTTGCTTTGCAGTCTCTCAAGTAACAATTGCAGGCAATTCTCATTACTATGAGAGGCTGCACGTTGCTTCCAAGCAGGGGAGGCTTGGTCCTCTTATCCAGTTCCCTTCCACCATTTCTCTTTCTCTCTGTGTGTGTCTCTCTCTCACACACAGAGATATTTGATCTCTTGAACTGCCACACACTTTTCACCCAGAGGGAGACGAAGCAGACGATTCTCAACCAGACAGCTGCATCGTAGGAGGGGGCTTCCTGCCCACCTGAAAGAGAGGTTGGGTTGTGTAAAGGGGCTTTCCCCCCCAGGTCCTTCTCAAATACCTGGCTGTGGGCTCCTCACCAGGGAGCCTCAATCGAGACCAAGCTCTTGCTAACCAATTGAGGTAAGACTGTTCTTGAAGCAGGCACGTGGGGCCTCCTGCTGCTTTTGCAGCCTCAATTGTACAACCTGTGCGAAGGAAGATGGCTGCCTGAGCTCACCGCTCAGGTTGGAAGACAGAGAAAATACCCAGTCTGTGCTTTTACTGACCGCTGGACCTCTCAAACGGAAGGCTTTGGGAGAGAGGAATCCAGAGCGTCCGGAGGGCTGCCTGCTGGAAAGACATTCTTGGGCGTCCTGGGACGAGCCTCGGTGGTGTTGAACAACGTGGGACGGCCTTCGGGCACCGTTCCCCCCCCCCCCGGTGGATGGTGGCTTTTCAGCTGACAGGCAGCGTTTCTTGCTGGCGTGGACCGAGAGAGGCAGAGAGAGGCAGCCGATAGGCAACGTTTCTAGCTGGCGTGGAGCGAGAAAGGCAGAGACAGTCTTGGACGAGCCTCGGCGGTGTTGGACAGCGTGGGACGGCCTTCGGGCGGCGTTTCCCCCCCCCCCCGCGGATGGTGGTTTCTCAGTCAACAGGCAGCGTTTCTATCGGGGAGAGCAGCGTTTTCATCTGGAGGGAGGCTGAAGGAGCCTGCTCCAGTGGCCTGATAATTTCTGGCGAGCGACTGCTGGGCACCCCCCCCCGCCCTCCTCTGCTGCCCCCCCCCGCTGCCCCCCCCCTCGCCACATGAACAATAGACAGTAACGGCGCCTTCTTAACGAGGCCAACCTACAATCTTGGCCTGAGGGAGCTTTGGCCCTCTTTAATTGCTGGCTAAGAGAGCCTCGCCCTCCCCCCCCTGCTGCTGGGTGACGTTTCTTTCTTTTCGGCTTTGGCATTTCAGCTGCTCCTTGTGAGGGATTGAGATTCACGCCGGGCTAGCCATCGCCCCATGGAGAAGGTGGTCAGCCAGGAACAGTACTGGGAGAGAATGGGAGGCTGTTCACATCTACTGCCATTCCAGCTCGGCTGGGCACCCCCTCCTCCCGCTCCCTTCGGCTTGGCCCCTCCTTTCGGTGAATTCTCCCCCCCACCTGGTTGCTGCTGCTGCAGGGCCTTCTACAGGGCCTTCTGCTGTTCGACATCTGACTCTTTTTTGAGCGCGGCTTCTGGACTGCATTTCCATCTGGCACGGCCACTGCTACCTGATACCACCCTGGACTTCTGGCCTCAGAGAGCGCCACCATTAGATGAGCGGGGGTACTGCAGTATGCGAGAAAGCCCCCTGCTTCCTTCAACTACTCTGGACTTTCTGGATTTTCCCAGAATCTGTCTGTTGCAGAGCCATCTGCTGAGAACTATTTGGCTCTCCCTGAACTCGCACTTTAACAATTTTGCGCTACTTTTATTCTTCTTATTTCCTTCTTTTTTTTCTCCCTTTTTCTTCTATCTTTAGTATGTTGAGTATATGGGATTGTATGTAAGTGTGTGAGTGACCCACTTTTATTGTTATTACTGTTGCATTTGTGTATTTTAATAATTACGTGGGGACTGGTTGTGTGAGTGTCTGAGTATGCTTGGCTCGGAGGACCTGCTAGGGAAGGCGGGGGGTACCGGGGTGGTTGGGGGGACTACGGCCACGGGAGTGGGTCGGAGCATTGCGGTCGTGACAGGGAGAGGCAGATACGGCGGGGACCTTAGGGCTAGCCATTACCGGGGAAGGAGGGTTCGCTACATTACAGAGATCCCTCCTTCCGGCCCTTTGAGTCCCACTCCAAGACCAGATGGCGCGAGTAGCCAGGACCCTGGTCTCAGGCTGCTGTTGCTAAATGCCAGGTCTGTTATCCACAAGGCTCCCCTCGTCCGGGACTTAATTGTTGACGAGAGGGCAGACCTGGCATGTATTACTGAAACCTGGCTGGGCACAGAAGGAGGAGTCCCCCTTGTAGAGATGTGCCCAGAGGGATTTCAGGTGCTTCATCAGCCGAGAGCCCAGGGAAGGGGTGGCGGTGTGGCTATTGTAATCCGGGAGTCTCTGTTACCTCGTAGGGTCCCTGCTCCGGAGCTTGTCGGGTGTGAGTCCCTGCTGATAAAGTTGGACCTCAAGGGTCAAGTGGGTTTGCTGCTAACGTACCTGCCTCCCAACTGCGTTGCAGCATCCCTCCCCTCGCTCCTCGAGTCAGTAGCCGAGCTGGCAGTTGAGTTCCCCAGGCTTATAGTTCTGGGGGACTTCAATTTGCCATCGCTCGGTGAACGCTCTGATGGGGCGCAGGAGTTCATGGCTTCCATGACAGCCATGGGCTTGACCCAGGTAATTCGGGGCCCAACCCATGCAGCGGGTCACATGCTCGACCTCGTATTCCTCTCGGAGCAGTGGATGTGTGATCTTGGTCTGAGGGGTAATGAGATCATACCCCTGTCGTGGTCAGACCACTGCCTACTGAGGCTTGACTTCCGGAGGCCAAACCCCCACCGTAGGGAGGAGGAACCGACCAGGTGGTTCCGCCCCAGGTGACTTATGGACCCATTGAGGTTCCAGACGGAGCTTGGGGTCATTCCTGATACTCTCGCCCACAGTTCGGCGGAGACTCTGGTTGCCGCCTGGCACTCGGCGGCGTCGGAGTCTCTTGATCGGATTGCGCCACTACGGCCCCTCCGAGTCAGTGGATCCCGGAGGCCCCCTTGGTTTACCGAGGAGCTCCGGGAGAAGAAACGCCGGAGGAGATGCCTAGAGCACCAGTGGAGGTCCGATAAGTCCGAGGCGAACCGAGCACTTCTAACCACCTGCACCAAGGACTACGTTCGAGCATTAAGAACTGCCAAAAGATCATACATTTCTGCCTTGGTTGCGTCCGCCGAGTCACGCCCAGCCGCCCTGTTTAGGATAACCCGCTCCCTCCTTAACAGGAGGGATGCGGGAGACCCCTTGCAGGGTAGGGCTGAGGACTATGCTCAATTCTTGGCGGACAAAATAGCTCGGTTTCGGTCGGACTTGGACTCCACCGCAGTAGATCCAGCCGAGACACAGGAGGACCGCTTGGCAAATCATCTCTGGGTTGAGTTCCAGGATGTTGCCTCTGGGGATGTGGACAAGGCCATTCGAGCTGTAAGTGCCTCCACCTGTATTCTGGACCCGTGTCCCTCCTGGCTGGTTGCCAACAGCAGGGAGGTGACACATGGCTGGATCCAGGCGGTCGTGACCGCCTCCCTTCGGGAGGGGCACTTCCCCGCCGTACTTAAAACGGCGGTGGTGAGACCCCTCCTGAAGAAACCATCCTTGGATCCAGCCATTTTAAACAACTTTCATCCTGTCTCCAACCTCCCCTTTATCGGGAAGGTTGTTGAGAAGGTGGTGGCCTTCCAGCTTCAACGGGCCTTGGAGGAAGCTAGTTATCTTGACCCCTTCCAGTCCGGCTTCAGACCTGGTTACAGCACAGAAACCGCTTTGGTCGCATTGACCGATGATCTCTGGAGGGCCAGAGATGGAGGCTATGCATCCATCCTGGTTCTCCTTGACCTCTCAGCGGCTTTCGATACCATCGACCATGGTATCCTTCTGCGACGACTGCGGGAGGTGGGAGTGGGAGGCACTGTTTTACAGTGGTTCTCCTCCTACCTCTCGGACAGGTCGCAGTCGGTGTTGGTCGGGGGGCAGAGATCGTCCCTGAGGCCCCTAACATGTGGGGTGCCACAGGGTTCGGTCTTATCCCCCCTACTATTTAACATTTACATGAAACCGCTGGGCGAGATCATTCGGAGGCACGGGATAAAATACCACCAATATGCGGACGATACGCAACTGTATTTGTCCGCCCCGTGCCAACTCAATGAAGCGGTGGACGTGATGAACCAGGGTCTAGAGGCCGTTAGGAACTGGATGAGCGCTAACAAACTGGTACTCAACCCGGACAAGACCGAGTGGCTGTTGTGCTTCCCTCCCAATAATTTGGCGAATGTACCAACACTTAGGCTGGGGGGTCAAATTTTACACCCCTCAGATAGGGTCCGCAACTTAGGAGTCCTCCTGGACCCACAGCTGACTTTTGACCACCAGCTGTCAGCTGTGACCAGGGGGGCATTTGCCCAGGTTCGCCTGGTCCGCCAGTTGCGGCCCTACCTAGACCGGGAGGCCCTCACAACAGTCACTCGAGCCCTTGTGATCTCTAGGCTGGAATACTGCAATGGGCTCTACATGGGGTTGCCCTTGAAGTGCATCCGGCGACTACAGTTAGTCCAGAATGCAGCCGCGCGAGTGATAGTGGGCGCACCGCGGTTCGCCCACGTTACACCTGTCCTCCGCGAGCTGCACTGGCTACCTGTTGGTCTCCGGGTGCGCTTCAGGGTACTGATGACCACCTTTAAAGCACTCCATGGTAGTGGATCTGGGTACTTGAGAGACCGCCTCCTGCCGATTACCTCCCTTCGACCAATTCGATCGCACAGACTGGGCCTCCTCCGAATCCCATCTGCCAGTCAATGCCGACTGGCGACCACACGGAGGAGAGCCTTTTCTGTTGCAGCTCCGACCCTGTGGAACGATCTCCCCGCTGAGATCCATACCCTCACCACCGTCCAGACCTTCCGCGCAGCCCTCAAGATCTGGCTCTCCCAGCAGGCCTGGGGATAGGTTCCTAATTCACCCGCCCGAGTGTTTGATTGTTGAACGAAAGTTGTGTTTTACTATTTTTTTCTTTGTTCACATTTTGTTTTGTTTTTGATGTTGCACTTCCCTCCCTTGTGATTGTAAGCCGCCCTGAGTCCCCTCAGGGAAAAGGGCGGCCTATAAATTTTAATAAATTCAAATTCAAATTCAAATCGGAATGGTGCATTTCCCAACCCGGCCGAGGTGATGGCAAGTGGCCGCTGCACGGGGGCAAGTCCAGAGCCAGGGAATGGTGCATTCCAGTGACGTGCAGTCAGGTGAGGCAGAGCCTCACCGCTCTCATCATGAAAAGAAAAGAAAAATTTAAAAGGAAAAAGCTGAGCTAGTTGCTGCCTCACCATGGATGACTCTGTTTAACTGTTAAAAAAGCCTCTAAAAAAGCACCCTCTACTATGAAGCAGGAGAACTGTGTGCCTCACCTTGTCTGACTTTTTAGGTGTTTTATGATCGCTATGTGTGGAATGTGTTTCTTGTGCTAAGCGATCATAAAACACCTAAAAATTCAGACTAGGTGAGGCACGCAGTTCTCCTGCCTCATAGTAGAGGGCGCTCGTTTGGGCGGGGACCTGAGGCAAGAGCAGAGTTGAAGTCCTCTCTAAAGCAGTTGGAAAAGGTACATTTGGGTCGGAGGGAGGGGGAGGAATTCAAACTTTATCCTCCTGTTGCTGTGGGGGCTTTGGGCAAAGGCAGGAGGGAACGACCCTGGCTCGCTTGTGCTCTCCCTCCCCAAGTGTGGTTTGATTGCAGTTAGAGCCACATTGTCTTTTCAAACCTGTAATCAGTGAAGCTGGGTTGGATTTTTACATAGTGGATCCTTCTGGGGCTGGGGGAAGGTGTGTGTGCTACAGCATGGCTCTTTGCCTGGCTTCCTGCCTCCTCCT
The DNA here is from genome assembly GCF_051295495.1 of Thamnophis sirtalis. Lineage (NCBI taxonomy): Eukaryota > Metazoa > Chordata > Lepidosauria > Squamata > Natricidae > Thamnophis > Thamnophis sirtalis. The sequence goes on from NW_028261388.1 coordinate 63,572,095, forward strand.
GTGGTCTCCTCGCTGGTGCTCTCCCTCCCCAAGTGTAATGACCCCAGGCCCCAATCCATTTCTCTCTCACACACACACAGCTGGATAAAACTATATAAAAATCCAGCCCAGCTTCACTGATTACAAGTTTGAAAAGGCAACGTGGCTCCGCCTGCAATCAAACTACACTTGGGGAGGGAGAGCACAAGTGAACACTGAGGAGACCACAGGAGGAGGCAGGAAGCCAGGCAAAGAGCCATGCTGTAGCACACACACTTTCCCCCAGCCTCTTTCTTTTGGAAGGCTCGGATTGGCTCCCCTCTGGCTTCTCTGCCTCTCCTCTCACCCCAGCCTGCCAGCAGGAGGTAAGTGGGTGGGCTTTATTGTGTTCCAGGCATTTCCTACCCAGACAGCAGGCTGCATTTGCAATGGTGGAGGTGTTTGGGGAAGATAGCAGGGGAATGGGGGGGATGGCAGAGGAGCTGCTTTCAAGCCATTGGAAAAGATGTCCAATCCAAATTTTGTGTGTGTGTGTATGTGTGTTTGTTTGAGAGAGAGTGAGTGAGAAAGGGAAGAGGGTAGGAGAGATGGTCAAATCCAACATGTGTGTGTGTGTATGTGTGTGTTTGAGAGAGGGGAGAGGGAGAGAGGGAGGGAGGAGGGGAAGGGAGAAGAAAAAGAAAGAAGGAAACTTATTTTGCAAAGGAGAAAAACAAATGCTGTCGCTTTAAATCGGAACTGAGCATGCCTGGCTGTGGAATTCTGGGAGGTGAAGTCCACAAGTCTAAAAAAATTTGAAACCCACCACTGTGTCAGTGCCTCACCAGCCATAAACCTCACCACACATCGCTGGTGCGTTCCCTGACCCAGCTGAGGTGGGCAGCAGCTCCCAGCCCTCAGGGAATGGTGCATCCCTGAGGCTCCAGCCCCCAACCCAAGGTAAAGGGCAAGTGGGCAGTATGCTTACTTACCTTTGGTGAGCTGAGGTGCAGAGGCAACTGGTGATGCATGTAGCTGGGCTGTGTGGCGAAGTGAAGGCAACATATATAGGGCTGGGATGGGCAGGGCAAGCGTCAGGCAGGTGGGCGGGGTGAGTGAGTGAGCATTGAGTGAGCATCAGGAAGGTGAGGCGAGCAAGCGTTGAGCGAATGTTAAGCAGGCGGTTGGGGCGAGTGAGCAGTGACTGGGTGACCGGTTTGGGGGCATGGCAAGCCAGCGGTCGCTACCAGTTCAGTGACCCAGGCCAAATTTCCACTACTGGTTCGCGTGAACCAGTGTGAACTGGCTTAACACTACCTCTTATATAGAGGCATTAATTACTATTCTTAATACTATTTTACTCTTCAAAGCACTCTCTGCCCATCTAGAGTCTGCATAGTATTATTTGGTTTTTTTGGTCTTCTTCATTTTTTTCTTGTTCCCTCTATTGTTTTGGCATAAAATGTGTTAAGTTGTACTTATTTTAAATGCATCTGATTCATAGTCTCTTAAGGACTGGGATTTGCAGAAGTAGCTATTGTAATTATGTGCAAAGCTGAAGCCTTTTTATCTTCTATATTCACTCTTACCTGATTATTATAGTGTTTGAAAGGCTATATGCAGTTTGATTACATTGGGATCAGGCCTTTCCTCTGTATCTTCTTTTTTAATCACAGCTTATTGGAGCTCTAAAACTTTACTGGATAATACGAGATTCAGATGCCCCCTGAACTACATCTGAGAGTCACAGACTCTGCTTGGAATAAAATCTGCACTAAATAGCCTAATGTGGATGGATAAATATGTATCTTATGTAGACAATATCTCTACATACTAATAGACAGGAACTGAAAAGCAGTTTGTAGCTCCAGACTAAGATGAAAGAAGGCCAAGATTTATTTTTTTTACATGAATAAATAAAAAGTTCTTTTGGTATATATTTCAGAGATGTGTCAATGTTGTAATAAATATTGTTATAATACTCTGATTGTCAAGTATGAGAAACATATACTTCAAATTAAGATGCTGACTGCTTTTTTAACAAGTGTCTTCTACATATTACAATGGTTCTTCATGTATAATATACCCTCAGATGAAGTTACGAAAACTAAAAAATATCTCACATATTTTTCCTAGCTGTTATATGCTGCCGTGCCTGCAGTAGATTGGAGGAAAAGTTAGAAGTGCTATTAACTGGTGTGGTTCCTGGGACAACTGCTTCACAAATACTCCAAGATACTGCAATGTTAACTCTTTCTCAGAGCATGTCATCTCCAATTCATGATGAAATTCAAGTTATTGATGGTAAGGAAAGTTTTTTAAAAAATACAGTACAGATAATGCTATAGCTGTCTTAAAACTAGACAGTGTATATTTAAGAACATGTTTTTAATGTTTATTGGGTTGCAACAAAATTCAGAGATTCCCATTACAGTTGATTCATTCCATTCATTCCTTTTTTCTAATATTATTAATCTGAGCTTCTTGATTCTTGTTACTTGGATTAACTCTGTTTTAATTGTAAACAACAAAATCTGATATTAATTCCAACAGTCTTTACTCCGTGTACAATACAACCTTGCTTTGAATGCTTAGACTTTGATTCTGGCAACTGTTTGTTGACTACAGTTGTTGTACAGTTGTTACAGGTCACCAATACCTTACTCAAAGCTAAGCTTCTAGTTGCCATGGACTAGAAACAACCAGATGGTAGGCTAAATACCATTGGCTACCATACTTAATTATAAGAATCATTGAGCTTTATAGGGATTAGGTCAGCAACTTTAGCTTCTATAACATTTATATGTCTATGAAGTTAGCAGTTGCCCCAGAATCTACAAGAACATAAAGTTCCACCATCCAAATTAACAATGACAACAGTAAAAAATAAGTATGCTTGCCTTTTGGAAAATTCTGTCCCGGTTGCTGCATTAGTTATATTATGGCAATCTGTAAATTGGTCTTCTGTACATTTTTTTTTGTTGGGATTGTAACAATGTGGCTACCGGTTATTAATGATTAATGTGGTTCCCTGAGGATTGAAGGGCATTTTTGAAATTCTTTTCTTTGGAACAGAATATGAGACTTGCAAGGCTGATGTCAGCCTTCCCTTGAAAAACATCATGAAAATATTAGTAATTTTGTGTAAGGACAGGCATGTTGAAAGTATATAATCATGGATAATGTTGAAAAAATATCTGGAGAAAAATTATCTTGTTCTCTCAGAATATTAAAATCTTTTTTTTTATTGAACATTTTTGGGAAAAAAACCACAAACTTTTACAAATGTTTAGTTCCACCCCCCCACCCTCCCCCAACCCCCCCCCAGCGTCCCCCCTCCCCCCGACTTCCCAGAACCAATACAGGTTATTAATCTTTAACAAAGAGAATCTAAGGTACAATTTAAAAAAAAGATAGTTAACAACGTATTTCCATTGAACTCTAGCTCCTCCCTGCTGAACTAACTCTAGATAATTTATAATTCCTGATCTCTAATCAAAAGCTATCTGGAATTTCTTAGTCCCATATTTGTTTTGAGTATAGTCAATCCATCTTTTCCACTCCAGTTTATATCTCTCGTTTGAATGGTCCTTAAGATATGCAGATATTTTGGCCATCTCAGCTAGGTTTGTTACTTTCTTTTTTTAAAAGTTTTTATTTTACACATATAAACACCTCAGTAACAAACACATGACTTAGGACAACATAGGAATCAAAAGTTCCATCAAAAATCATAGGGCAGTTCCGTATCGATTTCTTTGCAGTTAGTATTTTCCCTTTCTATAATTAGCCAAATATTGTTTATCTCTAATGTGCTATATATACATACATACAATTCCAGGTAAACATGGCTATTCTTTTTCTTTGCCCATCTTATACTATTGTTATTCCAATTAAGAAATTATAGAGTACAGTTTTGATTGTATTGATTACCATCCCAAGCCTCTATTATGACACCACCTTATTTTCTTTTTCTTCTTTTCTCTCTCCCTTCCTTCTCTACTTCCTTCCTACCTCTTCTCCTTCCCCTTCTTTCTTCCCTTACCTCTCTCCTACTCTTACCCTCTCTCTTCCCCCTCCTACTTTCCCTCCTTCTCTTTTTTCTCCCTTCCTCCCTCCTCTCCTTCTCTTACTCTCCCTTCTACCCACCTTTCGTTATCTCTTTCTTCTTCCTACCTCTCCTCCACTCTTCCTCTTCCTTCCCTACTGTCTCTCCTTCTCTTTCTCTCCTTTCCATCCTCCTCTCCTTTCCCTTCCTTCTTCCCTCCTTTCACTACTTCCTTCCTCCTCTCCTTCTTTCTTCCCTCCCTTTCTTTTTCTATTGTTACTGGTGTCTCTTTCAAATCTCAGTTTATGATTTCTTGGAGATTGTATTTCCACAAACGCATATAATGTCATATCATTTCTTTTTCTTTTTTTCTTTTTCGTTCTATAGTCTATATACATTCAGTTCATTCAAATTTATCAAGATAATTATTATTTCTTGATCATATTTAACTGGGGTTTTTTTTTTTTTTTGCTTCTGGTTTGTATCTGACTTTTCCCTTTCGCGTGTTCCTTCTCTGCTCTCTCTCTTTCATGCCTCTGTTCTTCTCTCCTGTTTCTTTCGTTATGTTCTGATGTTTCTTCCTCTTGACCTCCACTTTCCAGTTCCTCCTTGTTTCCTTTTTCTATTTCTCTCTTGCGGAATTCATCATAGAATTTCTGTGCATCTTCTGTATTTTCTATCTTATATCTTTTTCCTTGCCAAGATACTAGAACCCCTTCTGGTACCAACCATCTGTACATTATTCTGTTTTTATTTAACTGGTTTGTTAAGAATTGGTACTGCCTATGTTGTTCCCGGATTCTTCGTGGAATCTGTTTGAGCGTGATCAACTCTTTTCCCTGTAGAGTAACTGTCTCTTCTCTGGTTTTTTTTTTTTTACAATCTAGCTGCAGTAATTAAATGCAATATCAGATTAGTCTCTACAACTGTACAATCAGTAATTATGCCTAACAAAAATAACTGAGGGGTAAACTTTATCCTTTTTTAAAGAACATTTTGCATAATCCACCATATTTTTATCCAAAACGCTTTAACCATTTTGCAAGTCCATCATATATGAAAATATGTAGTGTCCATACAATCACATCTCCAGCATTTAGGTTGTAAGTTCACATACATAGAAGCCATTTTTTTAGGATCTAAATGCCATCTATAAAACATCTTATAAAACATCTTATAAAAATTTTCTCTCAAGTTTTGGGCCTGTGTAAATTTTACATTTCTCACCCAAATCTTTTCCCATGTATCCAACATTATTGGTTCTTCAACATTTTGAGCCCATTTAATCATACAGTCTTTAACTAGTTCTGTTTCTGAGTCAATTTCTATTAATACATTATATAATCTCTTTATATGCATTGGACTTTGATCTCTAATTTGTTTAAGTAAATTATCCTCGACTTGCATAAAGCCAATTTTTTGATCTATTTTCCATCTAGCCTGTAACTGCCCGTACTGAAATCATGTTTGAATTACCTTTTCCTTTTTTAGTAGATCCAAGGGTTTCAGTTGTAGTACACCTCTTTCTGCAGTAAGAAGCTGTCTGTAAGTAGTTACATCCTGTTTTTGTACTATGTTCATATTTTCTATTGCATGTCTGGGAATAGTCCACATAGGTATCTTATCGTTTAATTTGTATTGATATTTTTTCCAAACCCGCAGTAGAGCATTCCTTAAAATATGACTTTTAAAATTCTTATCCACCTTTTTGTTGTATAGCAGATAAGCATGCCAACCATATACCAAATCATACCTTTCAATATTAAGTATTCTATCATCTGTTAAGTTAATCCAGTCACTAATTATAGATAGAACTACTGCATCATAATATAGTTTTAAATTGGGTAATTTCAAGCCTCCTCTTTCATGCACATCTTGCATTATTTTTAGTTTTACTCTCGGCTTCTTCCCTACCCATACAAATTTATTAATACCCTTCTGCCATTCTAGCAGGCTTGCATCTTTTTTAAGTATTGGTAACATTTGAAAAAGAAATAAAAATTTAGGTAGAATATTCATTTTCACTGCTGCTATTCTTCCCAGCAAAGATAACTGTAATTTCTCCCATTTTTTCATAGTATGGTATACTATGCCATAGTAGTTTATAATTATACTTATATAACTTCCCATTTGAGGTTGAGATATAAACTCCTAAATATTTGACCTTTTTAACTATTCACATTCTGTCATTCCTTCTAGTTCTTCCCTTTGTTTAGTATTCATATTTATAGCTAGTATCTTTGTTTTCCCTAAGTTTATTTTAAATCCTGACACTCGACCATATTGATTAATCATATTCATTAAAACCTTACTAGATTCCTGTGGTTGGGTTAATGTTATAACCAAGTCATCCACAAAAGCATGTACTCTATATTCTTGCTGCCTAATCCTGATTCCCTGTAAGTCCCCTGAACTCCGTATTTTATTCAACAATAGTTCCAAAGTTATAATAAACAATAGTGGAGATAAGGGACAACCCTGCCTTGTATCTCTCTCAATTTTAAATGAATCTGTTAGACTCCCATTAATTATGATTTGAGCTGTTTGTTCCTGATATATTGCTTTAATTGATTTTAGAAAGTGCTATCCTATTTGCATTTATTGCAATATTTTCAGCAGGAATTGCCAATTCACTCGATCAAAGGCTTTTTCAGCATCTAAAAATATAAGCGCAGCAGGGATTTGGTTGTTCTTTCCCAGGTATTCTAATGTATCGAGAATTAGTCTTACGTTAGTTTACATTTGTCTCCCTTGAATAAAACCTGTTTGATCATTATGAATCAATGGCTGAATAGCCAACATTAACCTATTCACTAGTATTTTAGTGAAAATTTTATAATCTATATTAAGTAATGATATGGCTCTATAATTTTTTGGTTGAGTAAGATCTTGATCTTCTTTGGGTATCAAAGATATAAAGGCTGTCTTCCAAGATGGGGGTACCTTCCCTTCCACTTGGATCTTATTAAATAATTCCTTAAGCGGTTCTACCATTTCTAATTGCAAATTTTTGTAGTAAGCCGCTGTCAAGCGATCTGTACCCGGTGCTTTTCCTGCTTTTAGCTGTTTAATTATCTGGAGAATTGGCCTTCCCATCTTTAGGTCAAAGGCTTCAGAGAGAATCTGTTTCAGGTTTTCTTGAGTTTTCTCTAGGAGGCCCCTTATCCTTAAAGCAAAGTCCATTTGTCTATACTGTAACATTATAATTTCATTTTTGCATCGCTAACCTTTTGTTGAACCACATCCATCTTCGTTGCCAAGTTAATATCAGAGTCAATAAGGTCTTCTAGCCTTTCTTCAATTCCCAATGCGTAGCCCGATAGGGAATTAAAAGCCATCAGGAAATCCTCTCTAATCGCTCGATTGCGTGTCATAAACTCTTCAGACAGTTGTTTGTTAGCAGCAGATATCTCTTCCTTAATTTTTACTTCCATCGCATCTGCATGATTTTTTAAAGCATCAATTAATTCTTTCTACAAGATTTCTCTGGTCAGAGGCTCCCCTGCAGAAGTAGGGGGAAGTAATGACTGTAATTTAGTAGTGGGCGCTGGTGAGCTCCCGGCACTTTTGGACGTGGGGGGGGGGATTTTTGCTTAGAAACCATCTCAGGTTTAATCTTCTTTATTCAATTAATAAGTCCAGGCAAACCAATTATACAGCAGTTGCTATTTAGTTTGATAATAAATCACGTCTAGGCTCCGTAAGAGTGCTATCAAAGTCTAACCCCTCCTACACAGCTCGGAGCCATTTTGTGTGTCTTTCAGCAAGTAATTGTCAGAAGGAATTCTTTACAGATGGAGCTAAGGATTTATACATACAATTAGAAGTTCACGAGTATTGGTTCAGCTCGTATTGAAGTCAGCAGTAAATCAGTCTTTGTACTGAGGATGAGCGAAGACCTTCGTTCTGCAGCAAAAGGCAGAATAAATCTTAGCGCGGAGGTGCTATGCTGCCGGGTGCCCTCCCCTTCCTCCCAGATTTTTAGACTGGGAGGATTAGTTAGAGGGCTTCCCAAGCATAGCTTCTCGCCTCCCCCTTCTAAGCCCGAAGGAGAGGTAAACAAACTGCTAAACAGTTTGATGGATTGCTGTTTAGATAGTTTAACGCAGCCAAGATTTGGGAGCTGTTAAAAACAACATCCCCCTGTCAGGCCCCGCCCACCGGAAGTCCAGAATATTAAAATCTCGAGTCATTCACTAAAGAAGGAAGTACTTATACTGTATAATTTAGTGCCACCAAATGTCTTGGTGGTCATTAATTTATGTAGTTGTAAAGGAGAGGTGGAGAAGTTCATGTTAGATAGGACAGTATTAATCATAATTTCTGTCATTTTTGCCATAGAGAAATTTCTGATTAAAATATACATCATTATTAAGAAGTCTAAATTTCCATTATTCAGTTAAGTGCACTGATGGACATTAGTCTGACATTTTGTATTTCAGGAGTGAAATTCAGCAGGTTCTGACAGGTTCTGGAGAATTGGTAGTGGAAATTTTGAGTAGTTTGGAGAACCAGCAAATGCCATCTCTGGCTGGCCCCAGAGTGGGGTGGGAATGCAGATTTTGCAATATCCTTCCCCTGCCATGCCCACCAAGCCACGCCGACAAAACCAGTAGTAAAAAAATTGAATTTTACCACTGATATTTCATTTACTTAGTGTTTATAAAAATTATTATATTTCACAGTTGAAAGCATTCTGTTCTTGAGCAAAACTACAGATTTTATAGTGTCCTGTAGCATCAGCTTCATACTAGCCTTTGAATAAACAATTGAATATTTTAAAATCATTAATAGTTAAAATAAGTAAAACTTCCTCAATAGCAATTATATAATGAACAAATGCAATTATAGTTTCACAATAGCAGCCAGCAAGCCATGATAACCTTCTTATAAATAGTATCTGAAAATAGGAAACCTGCCTCTGAGCCGCGTTATAAAATATGTAAATGACATATTCTGCTGCTTGTGGTCTAACTGTCACCCACCATGCATTCATAATGTGCCATCCATTTATAGTAGTATAAAATAAATTTGGAATAGAACAACAAAATACACTCTCTAGTTTAGCTTTCAGGGATTGCACATAACACTTGCACAATAGAAACAAACATGCTGCACACACTCCCTTTGACATATCTACAAAAAGACTTAATATAAACCAGAGGTGGGTTCCTGTTGTGGCTCGGTAGGAGCCTTTGGAACTGCTATCAGACTCCTGTGAGTGGTTTCAGGATGCACACAGGAGAGGGGATGACTGACATAAGGAACAATTGAGGACTCACGGGAGATGATAATGAGCAGCTGTGGCTCGTTAGGATCTCCTCCTGCGGATAAAAAGACTGATGGTGCCACGCCCTGGTCGCAGAAGTCAACGTTCCATTCCGTTCCGTTCCTGTTCTAATTATGTTTGTTTGCAACCATCGAGAAAAAGCACTTGGATAAGTGATTTGATTTATATAATCCTGTTTTGCTGTAGTTTACTTTTGCCAGAGAATTTATCTGTGTTTATTTTGGGCTCGCAGCCAGCAAGAGCTGGGACTGATAAAAATATTCCTTTGAACATTCTGTCTGGCTGTAGTTTTTGAACAAGCAAGGAGGGGGGTCAGAACAGTTTGACTTCTGCCCTGACAAACCACCATTTATTTAATTATGGAGCAATTTCACGCTGAGAATGTCCTGGCCAGCAAATTACAGTGTTGTCTGGTCAAATTTCACAACTGCAGAGGTCTGCAAACCCCCTCCCCCAGGAAGTGCCCAGTGGCTATGCTGGATAAATTTGATGGAAATCAAGCCATGTTTGCAGCGTTTCTGGGACAATGCCAACTGTTCCTGAGTTTGAGAGCGGAGGACTTCCCCACCGACTGGACGAAGGTGGGATTTATTATTAGTTTGCTCTCAGGCACAGCTGCCCGTTGAGCAACACCCTTGTTAACTCAGCCTAGCCCGTTGTTGACTTCCAGGGTTTTTGTCAATACTTTAAGCATATGTTTGAGGATCCTATTGAGGGGGAAACAACAACCAGATGTCTTAAGTCACTGCAGCAGGGGAGTGGTTCATTGCAAGACTAGGTGAGTGAATTCAGGCTGCGTAACCAGGATTCAGCGTGGAATGAACCAGCTCTGATGGACACTTTCCAAGACGGGTTGTCTGGTGCCTTAAAAGATGAACTGGCGAGGGTGGACAGGCCACTGACGTTTGACTTGTTGGTCCACTTGTGCCTCCGGATAGACGCCCAGCTGCAGAGGCGTAGGCCTCGCCGTGCATTCCAGAAGACCACTAGTGTGCCGGTTCATCAAGAGACTGCAGTGGAATGGGAGGAGCCCATGGAGTTGGGTGCTGTCATACCCCGAGTGTCACATACAGAGATGGACAGACGACGTGCTGAGGGGTTGTGTTTTTACTGTGGGGATCCTGGACACCTGGCAGGGAGTTGCTCCAAAAAGAGTAGGAGGGTTGTGCAGCCTGTGGCCGTCCCTCAGCAACGAACTATCGTGTCGGACAACCGGCACGTTTGTGCAGCTCTGATACCCTGCTCGCACAATGTAGCGTGCATTCATGGTGTGTGGAATCCAAGGGCGGATGCCCTGCCTAGGAAATCGGAGAACTCTGACCCTGTATACTCGCTTCCTCCCCGGACAGTTCTACCCATAGCATCCTGCGCTGCAGTTTATTATCCCGTGAGCATACAGTCTCTGATACGGGATCCGCAGTGGGGTGATGAATGGGTGGAGTGACAAAAGGCGGAAGTAGGGCCGGCTTCCCCGTGGACTTTGGAAAGGGATCTTTTGAAATATCGGGACTGGTTCTATGTTCCCGCAGGGCCCATCCGTAGACAGGTGCTCTCTCAGGTTCATGGCGCTTCCGCAGTGAGACATTGGGGTTTTTTCCACACATTGGGCATGGTATTCCGTACGCTTTGGTGGCCCCACTTAAGAAATGACGTGTGGAAGTGCGTGGAGTCGTGTGTCCAGTGTCAATGGGCCAGGTCTGCGAGGAGGGCTTCTCTGAGATTCCAGCCCTTGCCGACCCTGGTCCCCACAGCACAGGACTTCGTTTCTACGATCCCGGCTGGGCACCAGTGTCTTTGACTGTGTTCTGTGGAGGCCATCACCAACCCTTCCGGGCCGCATCCCAAGCATCGGAACTGGGGGTGGGGGGTGGACCCTGCAGTGGGGGATAGTGTTGTGGCCCGACAGGAGTCGTTGGAGCTGCCGCCAGACTCCGACAGTATGCGGGCTGGTGGGTTGGCCTTGGAGGAGGTGGAGAACTCTGGACAGGGTCTTAGGGCCCGGCAGGAGCTGTTAGAGCTGCTGCCAGAATCCGACAGTACAGGGGCTGGTGGGTCGGCCTTGGAGGAGGTGGAGGACCCTGGACAGGGTGTCAACGCCACGCAGGGCGGGAAGAGACGTGGTGGACACCAGATGAAGGGGGAGCATTGGATCAACGGGAATGTTCCTGAAAGTATTTGGGAGTTATATTAGGAGGCAAACAGGTTGAGGGCTACTCAGCGGAAAGAGCAAAGGAGGAAACACAGAAGATGATTGCGAGCCTATCATACGAACAACCCATCCCGACCGCATCCGGACCGTCAGACCCGGGGGAAGGGCCCTGCGGTGAGGGATAGTGTTGTTGCTTGGTAGGAGCCTTTGGAACTGCTATCAGACTCTGACACAGAAACCTCCTGTTAGTGGTTTCAGGATGCACACAGGAGAAGGGCTGACCGACGTAAAGAACAATTGAGGACTCACAGGAGATGATAACGAGCAGCTGTGGCTCGTTAGGATCTCCTCTTGCGGATAAAAAGACTGATGGTGCTACGCCCTGGTCGCAGAAGTCAACATTCCGTTCCGTTTCTGTTCTAGTCAAGTTTGTTTGCAACCATCGAGAAAAAGCACTTGGATAAGTGATTTGATTTATATAATCCTGTTTTGCTGTAGTTTACTTTTGCCAGAGAATTTATCTCTGTTTATTTTGGGCTCGCAGCCAGCAAGAGCCAGGACTGATAAAAATATTCCTTTGAACATTCTGTCTGGCTGTAGTTTTTGAACAGGAAAGGTGGGGGTCAGAACAGGTTCCTATCTATTCGGTCCAGTTTGTGAAAATCTGGCAGATCTTTCTGAACTGGTAGTAATGGCAGCCTGGCCAGGCTGATACCCCCCAAACCAGTTCCCTGGTCACAGCTCACTTGCCCCATCCCACCCAGTCTCTGCTCTGCAGTTTGCCTGCCTGAAGTGCTGCACCCCTGATCTGTCTTCCAGGTAAGCCGGCGAGCCATGGCTTAGCTAGCTGCCCTGCCCACTTCCCTGTGGCCTTGCCATTCTTCTCTGCCTTCCATGCGACCTTCCCAATGTCCCCATGGCCAGCTTGTGAAGGCAGGCAAACGGAAGGCCGTATGGAAAGCAGGGAAGCATGGCAGGGCCGGGTGAAAGGGAGCAAGCAGCCTACTCTGCCGTGGCCTTGCCAAGCTTCCCTGCCTTCCACGTGGCCTTACTGGTGGTCCCCCATGCCCACTTGCCTTCTGAGGTGGTGTCCAGCCTGGTCTGGCCAGTGGGTGGGCGGGTGGCCCTTGGTGGAAAGACAGATGCTGTGCTGCAGCTGAGAGAGGTGGTGGTGGCAGTGGCAGTGGCAATGCTGCGGGAAGGCAAGCGGACATCCTGGGGCTGCTGCACATTCACCCACTCAGTTTTTGCAAAGGCAAAGCCCCCCCCCCTTGCTGCAGGGCAATCCAAAGAGGGGGGGATGCTGCTGCAGAAAAGGGTGCCCTGCAGTGGGGGGGGCCTCTACCTTTGCAGAAATGGAGCAGGCACACATGCTGCAGCACCTGGATGTCCGCTTGCCCTCCTGGAGCACTTCCTTCCTTCTCCCGCTGTCAAAAGAAAGAATATCCTGCTGTCCTAGAATTGTGCCGCACTGGAGAGTTCTCCTGCATGTGCCTGGTGGCAGCAGTGGCAACAGCACCGGCAGAACACACCCTGTCTTCAGGGGGGGTCATTCCCCCAGCCAAATCAACTACGGCAGCACCAACAGATGGCGGGATATTCTTTTCGTCAGCGGGAGAAGGAAGAAAATGCTCCAGGAGGACAGGCAGTGCAAATGTGCAGCATTCCCAGGACATCCACCTGGCACCTCTCTCAAAGAGAATGAAGCAGGCACAGAGCTTCTTCCAACAGCCAAGGAAAGAAGAGGGGCTGAGGCCTCGACTGTTGGAAGAAGTGCCCATGGCCGCTTCATTCTCTTCAAGAGCTGCCTTCCTGGCCATGGCGAGAAATCAATGGGAGGGGGAGTAGAAAGCTGAGCTTCTGCTAGATTCATCCTTCTCCTCTCTCTCCCCCTGATTTCTCCCTGGCTGCCCTTGCCTCATGCCACAGCAAGCAAGGTGGCTGTCAAAGAGAATGAATCAGGCACAGGGACTTTTCCCAACAGCCAAAGAAGGAAGAGGAGCAGAGGCCTTGGCTGTTGGAAGAAGCGCCTGCGGCCGGTTCATTCTCTTTAAAAATCGTCTTGCAAAATGGGGAATTTTCTGACATTTTGCAAGGTGGCTCTCAAAGAGAATGAAGTGGCTGCGGGCGCTTCTTCCAAGAGCCAAAGAAGGAAGAGGAGCGGAGGCCTCGAATGTTGGAAGAAGCACCCATGCTTTCATTCTCTTTGAAAGCTGCCTTGCTTGCTGTGGGGAGAAATCAGGGGGAGGTGGAGGAGAATGCCAAGCTTCTGCTAGGGATGGCCTTCTCCTCCCTCTCCCCCGATTTCTCCCTGGCCACACTCATCTTGTGCCACAGCAAGTGCGGTGTGTGTGTGTAAGGGGGCAGGATGGGACAGATCAGCTGGCAGGCTTGCAAGGCCTCAGTTTCCCCACTGCCATGACTCTTGGAGGAAGGAGGCAGGGATGCTGCTTGGCACTCACTTACCGCTATCCACTGCTGTCCCTGCAGGACAGAGCATTACCTGCCCCCTCCCCACCGGCTGCAGCCTGGGCCCCACCTGCCCTGCTTAGCTGGGTGGCTGGCAGGGAAAGCAGAGAGGGGGCGAGTGGCGGTAAGTGTAAGGGAAGTGGTAAAATCCCTGCCTCCTTCCTCCAAGAGCCGTGGCAGAGGGGAAACCAAGGCTTCTTTGCCAGCCTCCCAGCTCGCAAATTTTTTTGCAGTTCTGTGGGTGTGGCTAGGTGGGGGGCATGTGAGTGCATGTGCCTGAGTGACACACCCAATCAGTCACATGCCCCCCACCTAGCCACACACACAGAACAAGTAGTAAAAACATTTGAAACCCACCCATAGTATAGGGTGACCAGACGTCCCGCATTTGGTGGGACAGGCATGCCTTCTCATAACTTTTCCCGCGTCCCGGGCCATTCCCAAAAGATCCCGCTTAATTTTGGCACCTTTTTCGACTCGCTCCCCCGCCCATCCACTGCCGCTCGCATGGGCGAGGTAGCATAGCGAGTGAGCGGGCGGATGGGCGGGGGAGCAAGCTCGCCTTTCCAGCCTCACTTCCGGAGAAGCCGTGGGAAAGCCTCCACGAAAAGAGCCACCTGTGGCCACCGCTTCTTCTCCGAACTCAGAGTAAGTGACGGGCGGGGCGAGTGAGTGGGCGGATGGTGGTGGGATTGCCGCCCGCTGCACTGCAGCTGACTCGCCCCGAGCCGGGCGGGCTGGGAGGCTTTGGGCGTCCGGGCAGGAAGAGCGCAGAAGAAGGCAGAGCGGCGCTCGATATGACTCTGCTACTTCTGCTGGAGGAGCCCCTAGATAGGGAAGGCGGGTGGCGGGGCGGAGCAAGGGAGCGCAAGCGGCGGATCCCGGGCTCATATGCAGACGGAGCTCTCCAGGCACAGGAGCACTGGAAAAGTGCTCCGCTCATGCACCCACTGGGACGGAGCACGCTCGCTCGCTCGCTCCAGCCCTGCCTGCTGGCACGCTAAAGTGCCGGTATGACTTTGAAGGGCTGGCTTGCCTTCCACGTCAGCCCGCGCGGAAGGCAAGCCAGCCCTTAAAAGTCATGCTGGCAGTTTAGAACTCGGCCGCCATTCAGCGAAACATGTTTCGCTGAATGGCGGCCGAGGGGCACGCTAAAGTGCCGGCATGACTGCTTTCCATGTCGGCCCGCGCGGAAGGCAAGCCAGCCCTTCAAAGTCATGCCGGCAGTTTAGAACTCGGCCGCCATTCAGCGAAACAGCGACACATGTTTCACTGAATGGCGGCCAAGGGGCACGCGAAAGTGCCAGCATGACTTTGAAGGGCTGGCTTGCCTTCCACGTTGGCCCACGCGGAAGGCAAGCCAGCCCTTCAAAGTCATGCTGGTAGTTTAGTGTGCCCCTCGGCCGCCATTCAGCGAAACATGTGTCGCTGAATGGCGGCCGAGCCCTGCCGGCAGCCTTCCGGGCCGGCCTGCCATTCAGCGCTCGCACCCAGCGCTTGCACGCCCACAGGATGGCGCCGGGGGGGAGAGGA
This sequence comes from Thamnophis sirtalis, assembly GCF_051295495.1. Taxonomy (NCBI): domain Eukaryota; kingdom Metazoa; phylum Chordata; class Lepidosauria; order Squamata; family Natricidae; genus Thamnophis; species Thamnophis sirtalis. The sequence continues at coordinate 63,587,542 of NW_028261388.1, forward strand.
ACTGTGTGGGTCCTGCCGCTCATGGTACGGGTGAGGGTTGGCCGGCTGGGAGTGGGGGTGGCTGCTGCCGAGGCCTCCAGCCTTGCAATCCTGGGCAGGGAAGGCGAAGGTTTGCTCCGGAGCTGCAGAAGACCGTTGCTGCACCGGGAGGCCTCCGCCCCAGGGATCCCCCGCTCCACCCATTTGGATTACCCCCAAACCCAAAGGAGCCTGGGCACAGGGGTGCAGGCCAGGGAAGACAGGGTTTGGGGGCTCGGAGGAGGAAGGGGCGATCTCCCCCTCCATTCATCTATCCCGCTGCAGAGCTCCTCCTGGGGGAGGGGGAGGCGGCGAGTGCGCTGATCCCCGTTTGCAAGACCAGCCCTCCACCTTCTTGTCCCATTGGGAAGGGGGTGGGTGGGAGACAAGAAGGGGGCAGGCTGGCCTCACTGCTTGCATTTCCCCTATTCCCCCCTCCCAATATAGGTGCAGAGAAAGAGCCAGGCTTCAGAAAGGAAAGGATATTTTTAATAATTTTCTTTGTCTGAATATGATTTCCCATTGAGGAAAAGAGGAGTTTTAATTCCCCACCAGTAAAAAAAAAACGTTTCGTCTTTGAAGGGCCCTTGTTTGACATCTGTCTAGGATCCCACCTCACACACCTCCTCTTTCAGAAAGAGCTTGGTGCACCTAGGATCCCACCTCACACACCTCCTCTTTCAGAAAGAGCTTGGTGCACCTAGGATCACACCTCACACACCTCCTCTTTCAGAAAGAGCTTGGTGCACCTAGGATCACACCTCACACACCTCCTCTTTCAGAAAGAGCTTGGTGCACCTAGGATCCCCCACCTCACACAACTCCTCTTTCAGAAAAAGCTTGGTGCACTTAGGATCCCACCTCACACACCTCCTCTTTCAGAAAGAGCTTGGTGCACCTAGGATCCCCCCACCTCACACACCTCCTCTTTCAGAAAGAGCTTGGTGCACCTAGGATCCCACCTCACACACCTCCTCTTTCAGAAAGAGCTTGGTGCACCTAGGATCCCAGCTCACACACCTCCTCTTTCAGAAAGAGCTTGGTGCACCTAGGATCCCACCTCACACACCTCCTCTTTCAGAAAGAGCTTGGTGCACCTAGGATCCCACCTCACACACCTCCTCTTTCAGAAAGAGCTTGGTGCACCTAGGATCCCCCACCTCACACACCTCCTCTTTCAGAAAGAGCTTGGTGCACCTAGGATCCCAGTTCACACACCTCCTCTTTCAGAAAGAGCTTGGTGCACCTAGGATCCCCCACCTCACACACCTCCTCTTTCAGAAAGAGCTTGGTGCACCTAGGATCCCCCACCTCACACACCTCCTCTTTCAGAAAGAGCTTGGTGCACCTAGGATCCCACCTCACACACCTCCTCTTTCAGAAAGAGCTTGGTGCACCTAGGATCCCACCTCACACACCTCCTCTTTCAGAAAGAGCTTGGTGCACCTAGGATCCCCCACCTCACACACCTCCTCTTTCAGAAAGAGCTTGGTGCACCTAGGATCACACCTCACACACCTCCTCTTTCAGAAAGAGCTTGGTGCACCTAGGATCCCACCTCACACACCTCCTCTTTCAGAAAGAGCTTGGTGCACCTAGGATCCCCCACCTCACACACCTCCTCTTTCAGAAAGAGCTTGGTGCACCTAGGATCCCAGTTCACACACCTCCTCTTTCAGAAAGAGCTTGGTGCACCTAGGATCCCACCTCACATACCTCCTCTTTCAGAAAGAGCTTGGTGCACCTAGGATCCCCCACCTCACACACCTCCTCTTTCAGAAAGAGCTTGGTGCACCTAGGATCCCACACCTCACACACCTCCTCCCAGCTTGGGAGATGGTGGGATCTCCTGCTTTCTGAGCTTGGTGCAGCGAGGATCCCACTATCCTACTATTTTATTTTTCTTTTCTTTTTTTTTTGTTAAAATGTTTTTATTTTCCATTTTTCATTTTCATACACTCAGATATATACTGTGCATAGCCGGGGCCATACAACATTAAACAATAATCACAGCAATTCCTCTTGTCAACAATACCCCAAAAAATGGAAACCCAATATACCTCTTCCACTCGCCATACACCTCTTTCTTCCACCCGCCTCCAACTTTCTATCTTCCCTTCATCATTCCCCTCTACCCTACTTCCCCTCCCCCTCTACCACTCCTCTCTCCCGATCCACTCCCTCCCTTCCTTCTCACCCTCCCTCCCATCCTCTCTCCCGCCCTCTCTACCCATCTTTCTTCTATCCCACTCCTCCTCCCCTTGGTGTATTTCTACTATATGTCAATGTACTCAACTTGTCCTATTTTTACAGAGAAATTAAAGAGAAACAGTATACATGTGAAGTCGCATTACATTGAAATCTAATACATAGTATATATTCCCCCTCCCCTCACCCTCCCCCCCAACATCCAACCTCCCTCCCCCCCGACTTCCTAGAGCCCGTACACGGTATAGATTTTTAACAAACACAGTCTAAAATATATTGAGAAAAAAGAAATAAAAAAAAGAGGTTAATAACATCTCTACATTGATCTTAGCTTCTTCCTGCTACACTAACTGATTTAAACACAGTTTAAATCATTCCTAATCTTAAGCATAGGCTATCTGGAATTTCTTAGTCCCGTATTTGTTTTGTATATAGTCAATCCATTTTTTCCAGTCTTGTTTATATCTCTCATTTGAATGATCTTTAAGATATGCCGATATTTTAGCCATCTCGGCTAAATTTGTAACTTTCAATGTCCATTCTTGAGTTGTAGGCAAGTCTTCCTTCTTCCAGTATTGCGCCACCAACAATATTGCTGCCATTATTAGGTGCAAAATCAAGTTAGTCTCTACCACTGTAAAGTCAGTACATATACCTAGTAAAAATAACTGAGGAATAAACTTTATCCTTCTTTTAAAGATATTTTGCATAATCCACCATATTTTTATCCAAAATGCCTTAACCTTTTGGCAGGTCCACCATATATGAAAATATGTAGCATCGAGAGAACCACACCTCCAACATTTAGGCTGTACATTCGGATACATAGAAGCCAACTTTTTATGATCTAAATGCCATCTATAGAACATCTTATAAAAATTTTCTCTCAGGTTTTGAGCTTGTGTAAATTTCACATTTCTTACCCATATTCTTTCCCATGTATCCAACATTATTGGTTCTTCAATATTTTGAGCCCACTTTATCATACAATCTTTAACTAATTCTGTTTCCGAATCCACCTGTATTAATACATTATATATCCTCTTTATATGCATTAAATTTTGATCTCTTATTTGTTTAAACAAATTATCCTCAACTTGGATAAAACCAATTTTTTGATCTATTTTCCACCTGGCCTGTAATTGCCCATACTGGAACCATGTTTGAACTACCTTCTCCTCTTTTAATACCTCATTTTCCAAAATGAGAAGCTGTCTGTAGGTAGTTCTATCCTGTTTTTGTGCTATATTCATATTTTCAATTGCATATCTAGGAATTGCCCACATGGGTGTCTTGTCATTTAATTTATATTGGTATTTTTTCCAGACCCGCAGTAAAGCATTTCTTAAAATATGACTTTTAAAATTCTTATCCAATTTTTTGTTAAATAACAGGTAAGCATGCCAACCATATACCAGGTTGTGTCCCTCGATATTCAGTATTCTATCATTAGTTAAATGAGTCCAATCACTAATTACAGATAGCGCCACTGCATCATAATATAGTTTTACACTAGGTAATTTCAAGCCTCCTCTCTCACGTACATCTTGCATTATTTTCATCTTTACCCTCGGCTTCTTTCCTGCCCATACAAATTTGTTGATACCCTTCTGCCATTCTAAAAGATTCGCATCTTTTTTAAGTATAGGTAACATTTGGAAGAGAAATAAAAATTTGGTAAGATGTTCATTTTCACTGCCGCTATCCTACCCAGCAAAGATAAGTGCAATTTCTCCCATTTTTTCATCTCTATCTGTATACTATGCCAAAGTGATTCATAATTATGCTTATATAATTTCCCGTTTGAGGTTAAAATATTAACTCCAAGATATTTGACTTTTTTGACTACCTCACATCCTAGCATCCCTCCTAGTTCTTCCTTTTGTTTAGTATTCATATTTATAGCTAATATTTTTGTTTTCCCTAAATTCATTTTAAAACCAGACACTTGACCATATTGATTAATCGTATTCATTAAAACCATACTGGATTCCTGCGGTTGTTCCAATATTATGACCAAATCATCCGCAAAAGCGCGCACTCTGTATTCTTGCTGCCTAATCTTGATCCCTTTTAGACCATCCAAGCCCCGTATTTTATTCAACAATACTTCCAAAGTTATAATAAACAATAGTGGGGACAAAGGACAGCCCTGTCTTGTACCTTTTCCAATTTGAAAAGAGTCTGTTAAACTTCCATTGACTATGATTTGTGCTGTTTGCTGTTGGTATATTGCTTTAATTGACTGTAAAAAGCTATCTCCTATCTGCATTTTTTGCAATATCTTCAACAGAAATTGCCAGTTAACTCGATCAAAGGCCTTCTCAGCGGCCAAAAATATGAACGCAGCAGGAATTTGGTTGTTCTTTCCCAAATATTCTAATGCATTGATAATTAATCTAACATTACTTTTCATCTGTCTCCCCTGTATAAAACCTGTTTGGTCGGTGTGTATCAATTGTTGAATAACCAGCATTAACCTATTTGCTAGTATTTTAGTAAAATTTTTATAATCTACATTAAGTAATGAAATAGGTCTATAATTTTTTGGTTGGGTAGTATCTTGATATTCTTTGGGTATCAAAGATATAAACGCTGTCTTCCAAGATGGAGGCACCTTGCCTTCCGTTTGAATCTTATTAAATAATTCTCTAAGAGGTTCTACCATTTCTAACTGTAAATTTTTATAGTAAACCGCTGTCAAACCATCTGTACCTGGTGCTTTCCCTAACTTTAGTTGCTTAATTACCTGCAAAATTTCCCCCGAGGTTATTGGTTGGTTCAATTTTTGCCTGTGCTCTTCTTTAACTGAGGGTATTTTCTCTTTATCTAAATATCTGTCTATATCTAAACCGTTAATTTTATCCTCTTTATACAACTCTGTAAAAAATTCCCGAAATACCTTTTGAATCTCATCCTTTTGAAACACCTCCTTCCCTCTGTAACTCAGTTTAGATATATTTCGAGTTTTCCTTTTTTTCCTAATCTGATAAACTAACTATCTGCCAGGTTTGTTTGCGTTACAAAAAGTATTGTGTTTCGCATATAACAAACTAGTGGCTACCTGGTCAGAGATCAACATGTCAAATTGAGATGTTAATATGGTGATTGCTTCCTTAACCTTTGTATCGCCTGGATTCATTGTTAACTCCAGCTCTTTCCTCTTAATTTCCTCTTCCAATTTTGTTCATTTTAACCCTTGTTTATATCTATGTGTTTTATTTATATTCATCAGCACTCCTCTCATATACGCTTTACTTGCATCCCATACGAATTCCATAGATGTACCCTTATTCATATTAAAAACAAAGTATTCAGATAACAATTTTTTACAATCATTAATATACTTTTCATATCTAAATAAATTTTCATTCAATCTCCAAGACTTTCTTGCCTGCACTACCCTTCCCAATTCCATCCAAACTGGGTTATGATCCGAAAGGACCCTAGCCGCAATCTTTGTCTTCTTCACCCTAGAAAGCAAATCATTAGTGATTAATATAAAGTCAATCCTTGAAAGGGATTGATGTCTATCAGAAAAGAAAGTGAAATCATATTCCTCTGCGTTTCTTTCTCGCCAAATATCTCTCAGTTCAAAGTCATCCATCATGTCAAAAAAAGGTTTGGGTAGCTTTGCTCGCATCTTTGTATTTGGGCGAGAAGTCTTCTTATCTCTCTTAGTGTCTATCACACCATTCCAGTCACCCAATAGTATACAAGACCTATAGTCCCACTGTACTAATTTGGCATGAAGATTTCTATAGAATCCATCTTGCTGTTGATTAGGAGCATAAATTCCCAAAAGTAATGTCTTTGTCCCTTCTAGAATTAGATCTAACACAATATATTTTCCAAAGGGATCTGCTTCAATTAATTCAGCTTTCATGTCTTTTCTTAAGTATACAACTATACCATTTTTCTTTTCCATAGCAGAAGCTACAAAATGTTGACCAAGTTTTGAGTTAATCTGATATTTTTGATCAGTTGATTTGATATGAGTTTCTTGCAAACAAATTATGTCATTCTTAAACTGTTTAAGATAGTGAAATATTTTCTTTCTCTTCTGTGGAGAATTCAATCCATTGACATTCCATGTTAAGATCTTAGTTGTCATCTTTGGTTAGCTGAAGCTTTTTAGAGCTTCCTGCATGGCCTGTTTAACCTTTGGCCTAGCTCCTCCCACTGCTTCTGGGCTTGTTGCTGTAGCTCCTTGATCGATGGCCGGTGATTGTTGAGGTTGTTGCCTTTTAGCTTGTTTCTCCATTCGTCTAGTAATCATACGGCTAGGTCTTTGTTCCATAACACCTTGCGCTTCTAGGAGAGAGAGATGCTCCATCTTATCCGATAGTTGTGTAGTTTGCTGTCTGTCCTGTCCTTCTTGTGGTCTTTCTCCAGGTCCAGATGATGCAGGATGTCCAACCTTCAAAATATTATGGTAAAAATCTCGGGCTTTCCATACAGAGTTGAAACGATATCTTTGCCTATCAAATGTAAGTATAATACCAAATGGTGCGTCCCATCTGTACTGTATCTGACGGTTTCTACGTTCTTCGACTAAAAAAGTGTAGTCTCTCCTGGCTCTTAACATTTGAGGTGGTATCTCTTTCAAAACAGTCAGGTCTTGACCGCCAATTTGGAGCAAGAGTCTTATAACACTAAGACTCTTGTAGTATCATGTTTCTGAGCTCTCTTGTAGTGAAGTATATAACGATGTCTCGAGGAAGCTGTTTCTGCTTTGCCACCCAGGAGTTAACGTGATAAACTTTGTCGATTTGCCAGTCGAGCTTAGTCCCCGGTCTTCCCACCAGACAGTCAAAGGCTTCTGATAGAATCTGTTTCAGGTTCTCCTGTTTCTCTTCACGCAGCCCCCTTACTCTTAATGTGAGTTCCATTTGTCTATACTGTATCATAATAATTTCTTTTTCAGCATTTTCAACTTTTTGTTGCACCACCTCTGTTTTCGATGTCAAGTTGGTATTAGCTTCATTAAGATCCTCTAGACTATCTTCAATTCTGGAAACATGTTCTGTCAATACAGTTACAAGTCCCAGCATTTCATCTTTAATTTTAACAACCCTGGCATCGATTTTATCATACAACTCCTGTTTAAGTTCTTTTATTTCCTCTTTTATTTCTTTTATTTCTTCTTTTCCCTCCTGCTTTATCTCCTGTTTTATCTCCTCTTTAAAGTCTCTAAGTTTATCTTCCATTTTATTTGTCTGAACGTTGAGAGCCTCACTTAATTCCCTCAAGAAGAATTCTTTCGTTAGCAAGTCTCCAGCAGGGGGCGTAGGGAGCGGAGGCTGCGACTTTGTACTAGGTATTGGGGATGTGCTTCTGGGGGTAGAGGAGGGCGGTTTCAAGTTAGGAGTTGGTTTTGAGGCCATTCCAAGTTTTATCTTCAAGCAATTAATAAAACTCTACTGGCCGACTGTGCAGCTATAGGAAGAGATGTTGAATTTCTCCCTTTGTTTTGAAGTTTGAGGCTTGGCAAGGCTTTACCAAGAATTTCAGAAAATAAGCATTGTGACAAGACAGTTCAGCAGATTCATCACCATTTAAGTTCCAGATAAGCAAAATTAATGAGAGAAAGGAAGTCTTGTAAAAATGAAACTAATTAATAAGTTTCTGCTGGCCAATTGTGAGGCAGGGTAGTAAATCACTCCTCTCTCCTTTGAAGTTTTAAAGTTCTATAGAGTTTAACAAGGAGATTAGGAAGATAATCATTGTTACAGCAGAATCCAGCCGGCTCGGCGCCATTTTAAAAGCCTCTAAGTAAATAGATTTTCAGAAGAAGATCTTGTAAAAAAAATGAAGCTAGGATTTGGATAAACAATTAATGACCTCGTAACGGGCTCAGCTCGCATTAAAATCAAATAAATCAAACTGTGAACTGAGTGGGTGAAATCTTACTTTGCACTGCGTGAGGCAGTTTGAAGTTCCCAGCACGTACGCCGTTCTGCCTTGGGCTGGCCCCCCTCTCTCTCTGCAGACACAGAAGCTGCAAAAATCGAAGGGCATTTGCCAGCAAAACTATATCTTCTTCCCTTCTTGCCTGAAGGATAAGAAACCTGTTAGACGTCACGTAGATGATCATCTAAACAGATACGTGACCAGGAATTCGGGAGCAGCTGTGTTAAGCTGCTACCATCAGTAAGCTTCCCCCAGGAAGCCCTATTTTATTTTTCTTTATGTACACTGAGAGCATATTTACCAAAGACAAATTCCTTGTGTGTCCAATCACACTTGGCTAATAAACTATTCTATTCTACTCTACTCTACTCTACTCTACTCTACTCTACTCTACTCTACTCTACTCTACTCTACTCATTTCTATTTCAATTCTAACAAGGAGTTTAGCTTCTCTCTCTTGAAAATGTAAACTAGCATAAGGCATTATAATTCAAGCTAGCCTTAACTTTCAAACAGTTCATTTAGTGACCAAAGTTACAATGGCAATGAAAAAAGTGACTGATGACCATTTTTCACACCTAGCGACCATTTTCACACTTAGCGACCATTGCAGTATCCTCATGGTCATGTGATCAAAAATTTGATGTTTGGCAACAGATTCGTATTTATGATGGTTTCAGTGTCCTGGGGTCATGTAATCGCCTTTTGTGACCTTTTGACAAAATATAAAATTTTTAATCAAGCCCCCCTCCCCCCCGTCAATGGTGTCCCTCTTTACCAATCTGAAAATCTGGTCACCTTACCATAGTATAAACGTCTTGATTTCTATTTGCTATCATTTTTTAAGCTGAAATTTTGCTTCATGGTGATCTTCTGTTGGATTTTTAAATGGTACAAGCTATAAATATTTTTACCATTCCCTCTGTGAATGTCTGTAAAACAGATGTAAAATATATCAATATTTTGATACATTGTACTGTATTTCCTAACGCATAAAATCTCTTACAGCAGATTCAGATTATTCAAAAGTTTCTACAAGTCTGACAGTCCTTTGATTTACTTCAAATGTATCTATGAGCTAGGGATGAAACATATTGTGATGGTGAAACATGCCTTTTTGGATTGGTTTTGTTTGTTTTTAGTAACTGGCAATATATTAGGCATCTTATAAAATACTTTGTCTTAAGGTACTGTAACTCATGTTTCTATACTGTTGACTACAAAACCTCCCTACCTAGGGGAATGCTCTGTATCCAGTGTGGTTTATTCTGTAACTGATTCCCCATCAGTAAAAAAAAACATTATTTCTCCCTTATGCTTCCCTATATTATTTCAATTCAGAATTACAAGCTAATTTTAATAAATTGGCAGCACTGAGCCAATTTTACATTGCTTGTAACAGATATTTTTGTTCCCATTAAGATAGATTTAAAAGGAAATAATATCTCTAGAACCCTTATTCAATCAAGAATTCTTGCAGCAAACCATTCTGTTGTCTGCAATTAAACCATCTCCCAAAACTTTCATCCTCTGCAGTGCTACCTCAGACTACTCATACGCATTACCAACTAGTTTTCAAATTATCCATCAAATGCCCATGTTAGCTTCTTGGCCCGCAGAAAACTTTCAGCCATCCTGCGCAACTGGCAAACTTGGTTTTTCCTTCAAAGCAAATTTATATTTGCAGTGTTCTCAATATAATTCTTGTGTGATGGTGATGCTATCTATTACTATTTCTCATTATTTTCCCAGGTAGAGACTTCCAATACATGTATCACTTTCTCCCATTATAAGGGATCCATGTTGTATCCTTTATTGATGAAATATTTATTTGTACTATTCCACAAACATGCCTGGCATCTTCAGAATAGTACCCAATTGTGGTGGAGTTTTTTCAGCTGTTACCTTGAATGTTCTCATTTCTTAATTTTTAAACTTTTTCAAACAAAAAGTTTTCTTCATTACTTTTAGTATTCCATCCTGGATTATGCCAACTAGACCACTGAAGACTACAAATCTCATTTGGTGGTGCTTATTTTTTTATCCAGATATGTATAAATATAAATACAGACTTACAAATTTCACTCAGTCATTCCTACTGATACATATCCAACTTAAAATCTGGCTAGTTTCTACATTTGTAGAATTCAAATAGTAGGGTTGGTTCTCAAGACTTACAAATCCATGACCCACCTTGATGGTTTTTTTGCAACCCTCCTGATAATGTTTCACTAGAATGCATCGCTCCTTTCATTTCACAAAAATCCTTTTTATATAAACATCTTTACATCTTCACACTTTCTAGTCTGATACTTTTCTGCATGGTGCTGGAACTGAAATCTTCTTGAGGTTTTCGGCCTGCTTTAAGAAAGACTCACATTGTAAGGCCCGGCTTTTCCTTCTTATTCAAGAAAGTAAAGACTCTCGAAAGGAACTTTTTATTGAACAGGAGTGAAAACAAGGCGAAATCAAAGCAGGCTCTGAGCTCCCTCAGGCCATAAAAGTAGAATAAAAGGAATTAGAAACCACTCCCAGCAATCCAGTGTGTATTCAGCCAATCCACAGGTGTGAAGATGTTTGTCAGGTGCGACTTCATTTAATAATCAGGAAAGAAACCACTCAACTCCATTTGATTGGATTCTTCGCAAAAGCAAAGAATATCATGTATAATCCAATCCCCTCCTCTTGGCATCCCAGTCCATAGTCCAATTATAATTCACCCAACTGTCAGGTGGGAGATATCTTCAAAAAACATCACCAGGATGGAATGCTGGACAGTTAACCTTGGCGGGAAACTCCCTTCCTCCGCATGCACAATGAGATGGTCAGACCAGCGTCTAGAATCTTCCTCCAGCACATAATGATTCCCTTCCCAAATACCATGTGCCCCCCCCCCCCGTTTCAATGGCAGCAGCAAAGCAGAGGCTGACATCTGGCCCTCCTCCAGAAAAGGGCGGTCAGACCTGCAGAAACAAAAAGAACACAAACAAACAGACAGACAACAAGACAGGAAAGAGAGAAAGGGGAAGGGAGAAAACAGTGTGTGTTCTCTGCTGGCGGGTGTGAGTCCCTGCTGGTGAAGTTGGACCTCAAGGGTCAAGTGGGTGTGCTGCTAACGTACCTGCCTCCCAACTGCGTTGCAGCAGCCCTCCCCTCGCTCCTCGAGTCAATAGCCGAGCTGGCAGTTGAGTTCCCCAGACTTATGGTTCTGGGGGATTTCAATCTGCCTTCGCTCGGTGAACACTCTGATGGAGCGCAGGAGTTCATGGCTTCCATGACAACCATGGGCTTGACCCAAGTAATCCGGGGACCAACCCACTCAGCGGGTCACACGCTTGACCTCGTATTCCTCTCGGAGCAGTGGAATTGTGATCTTGGTCTGAGGGGTAGCGAGATCTTGCCCCTGTCATGGTCAGACCACTACCTATTGAGGCTTGACTTTCGGAGACCAAACCCCCACTGTAGGGAGGAGGAACCGACCAGGTGGTTCCACGCCAGGCGACTTATGGACCCTTTGGGGTTCCAGACGGAGCTTGGGGTTATTCCTGATACTCTCGCCCGCAGTCCGGTGGAGACTCTGGTTGCTGCCTGGAACCTGGCAGTGACGGAGTCCCTTAACCGGATTGCGCCTCTACGGCCGCTCCAAGGCAGTGGATCCCGGAGGGCTCCTTGGTTCACTGAGGAACTCCGGGAGATGAAGCGCCGGAAGAGTCGCCTAGAGCACAATTGGAGGTCCAGTAAATCTGAATCGAGCAGAGCACTTTTAACAACCTGCATCAGAGAATACATTCGAGCAATCAGGACGTCTAAGAGATCACATATTGCCTCTCTGATTGCGTCCGCTGAGTCACGGCCAGGCGCCCTGTTTAGGATAACCCGTTCCCTCCTAAATAGGAGGGACACGGGCGATCCGCTGCAGGGCAGGGCTGAGGATTACGTCCAATTCCTCGCGGACAAGGTTGCTCGGCTCCGGGCGGACCTGGACTCCAATCCTGCAGAACCAGCCGAGGCACTAAGGGATAATCTGGTAAGCCATCGCTGGATTGATTTTCAAGCTGTTACCCCTGAGGACGTGGACAAGGCGATGAGAGCTGTTGGTGCCTCCACATGTGTGCTGGACCCGTGCCCCTCCTGGCTGGTTGTAAACAGCAGAGAGGTGACACGAGGCTGGATCCAGGCAGTTGTTACCGCTTCCCTTTGGGAGGGGGTCTTTCCCCCCGCTTTAAAGGCGGCGGTGGTGAGACCCCTCCTGAAGAAACCATCCTTGGATCCAGCCATTTTAAACAACTATCATCCAGTCTCCAACCTCCCCTTTGTGGGGAAGGTTGTTGAGAAGGTGGTGGCCTTTCAGCTCCAGCGATCCTTGGAGGAAGCCAGTTATCTCGATCCATTCCAGTCTGGCTTCAGACCTGGCTACAGCATAGAAACCGCTTTGGTCACATTGACCGATGATCTCTGGAGAGCCAGGGATGGAGGCCATGCCTCCATCCTGGTGCTCCTTGACCTCTCGGTGGCTTTCGATACCATCGACCATGGTATCCTTCTGCGACGACTGCGGGAGGTGGGGGTGGGAGGCACTGTTTTACAGTGGTTCTCCTCCTACCTCTCGGACAGGTCGCAGTCGGTGTTAGTTGGAGGGCAGAGATCGACCCCTAGGCCCCTAACACATGGGGTGCCGCAGGGTTCGGTCCTGTCCCCCCTTCTTTTCAACATCTACATGAAACCGCTGGGTGAGATCATTCGACGGCACGGGATAAAATACCATCGATATGCGGACGATACACAGTTGTATCTGTCCGCCCCGTGCCAACTCAATGAAGCAATGGACGTGATGAGCCAGGGTCTTGAGGCTGTTAGAGACTGGATGGGGGTTAACAAGCTTGTGCTCAATCCAGAAAAGACCGAGTGGCTGTTGTGCTTCCCTCCCACGAATTGGCCAAGTGTTCCATCTCTCAGGCTGGGGGGTCAAATTGTACGCCCCTCAGATAGGGCTCGCAACTTGGGAGTCCTCCTGGACCCTCAGCTAACTTTTGAACACCATTTGTCAGCTGTAACCAGGGGGGCATTTGCCCAGGTTCGCCTGGTGCACCAGTTGCGTCCCTACCTGAACCTGGAGGCCCTCACAACAGTCACTCGTGCCCTTGTGACCTCTAGGCTGGAGTACTGCAACGTGCTCTACATGGGGCTGCCCTTGAAGAGTATTCGGCGACTTCAGCTGGTCCAGAATGCAGCCGCGCGAGCGATCGTGAGAGATCGCCTACTGCCAATCACCTCCACTAGACCGATAAGATCGCATAGATTAGGCCTCCTCCGAATTCCATCAGCCAGCCAGTGTAGACTGGCAACTACTCGGAGGAGAGCCTTCTCGGTGGCTGCTCCGACCCTCTGGAACGAACTCCCCGTGGAGATCCGGACCCTCACCACCCTCCAGACCTTCCGCGCCGCACTTAAAATCTGGCTATCCCGGCTGGCCTGGGGTTAAAGATTCTAACCCCTACTCGAATTGTATGACTGTTGAGTTCTTAAATGATGTAATGCTTTATGTTGTAAATTGTTTGTCCTTCCCCCACCCCTTTTGAACTGTGAGCCGCCCTGAGTCCCCCCAGGGAAAAGGGCGGCATACAAATAAAGTGAACTGAACTGAACTGAACACACACAAAAATTAGCAGACTGTCCAAGAATCAGGGCTTGTCAGGATAGGCAGAGTAGAACTTGCAGAGCAGACGAGGAGCTCGAACATGGGACTCATCAACCCATTCAGTGTGAGATGGGGGAAAATGCTTCCAAGCCACCAGGTACTGGACACGGTTCCGCCGCTTACGAGAGTCCAAAATCTCACGGATCTCGAAATGCTGCTCTCCCTCTATCAAAGGTGGAGCAGGTGGAGGAGGAAGAGGTGCTCTCAAGGAAGAAGTGAGGTGAGGCTTCAGGAGATTAACATGAAAAACAGGGTAAACTCGGTTGAGATGCTTAGGTAACTGGAGACGGACGGAGACAGGGTTGATGATCTTGACAATTGGAAATGGGCCAACATACTTGCGGCCCAACTTTTTCGACTTCTGTGTCGTTTGAAGAAATCTAGTGGATAAATAAACTTGATCACCAACTTTGTATTCATGGGGTTTAGTCCGTTTCCTATCAGCTTGTTTCTTATGAGCGTGGTGCGCAGCATCTAGAGTCTGGAGAGCCAAAGGCCAAATGTTCCGAAGGTGATCACTCCACTCGGATAGCGAAGACACTTGCGGCTGCTCGCGAGGAATCTCAGGAATGGGCACAAAATCTTGGCTGTACACCACACGAAAAGGGGTAAAACCAGTACTGCTGTGCATGGAATTGTTGTAAGCTACCTCAGTGTGAGGCAACAATTCCACCCAATCATCTTGTTGGTAGTTGATGAAACAACGTAAATATTGCTCCAGCACAGAATTAGTCCTCTCACAAGCCCCATTAGTTTGAGGGTGGTGGGAGAAGCTTAACCCCTGGGCGGAGCCAATCCGCTTCAGAAACTCTTTCCAGAACAGGGAGGTGAACTGAACACCCCTATCTGAAATGATGTGATTGGGCACCCCATGTAAGCGATATGTATGCGAGATGAACATCTTAGCGAGAGATTTAGCTGAAGGGATCTTGGAGCAAGGGATGAAATGAACTTGCTTGGAGAATAAGTCAGTAACAACCCAGATTACTGTGTTTCCTTGACTCTCCAGAAGTTCAACAATGAAATCCATGGAGATCTCCTTCCACGGGGCTACTGGGCGAGCCACCGCCTGGAGCAACCCCTGGGGCTTACCCAGAGGGCGTTTAGCAGCGGCACAAATGGGACAACTAGCAACATAAGCCTCAATGTCCTTTTTCAGTGAGGGCCACCAAAATTGCCTCTTGACGAGGTGTAGGGTCTTCACGAATCCAAAGTGCCCAGCCATCCGGGAGTCATGAGCCCGTTGAAGTACAATAGTTCTAATGGACACAGGGATGTATAATTTTGCCCCAAGCCAAGCCAATCCATCTTTCATAGTGCATTCATCCATGTGTTGCTGGAATCAGTCATCCTCAGTAAGGTACTTTTTTAGAATAGAAAGAACGTCCTCAGTGACTTCTAATTTAGAAGTTGTTTGACTTCTTGTAACAACAGGAGCAGCCAGGCTCTTTGTGGGAATGACAGGCTGGACAACACTGAGCTTTGAACAGCTGTACTGAGGGAGTCTGGACAAAGCATCAGCCATAAAGTTTTTCCCTCCTGGAATGTATTTCAAGGTAAAATTGAATCTATTGAAATGCTGAGCCCAGCGCATCTGCTTAGGAGAAAGTTTTCTGGGGGTTCTCAAAGCCTCCAAGTTTTTATGGTCAGTCCACACCTCGAAAGGAATAGGAATAGGAATAGGAATAAGTTTATTTATAGGCTGCCCTTTTCCCTGAGGGGACTCAGGGCGGCTAACAACTTATAGGGAGGGGATACAAACAGTAACATATAACATAACACATAATTAAAAAGTAAACAACATTCATTCAACATTCGGGTGGGGGCGGATCAAATCTTTACCCCCAGGCCTGGCGGGATAGCCAGTTCTTGAGGGCTGCGCGGAAGGTCTGAAGGGTGGTGAGGGTACGAATCTCCACGGGGAGATCGTTCCACAGGGTCGGAGCTGCCACTGAAAAGGCTCTCCTCCGCGTAGTAGCCAGCCGGCACTGGCTGGCAGATGGTACTCAGAGGAGGCCTAATCTATGAGATCTAATCGGTCTCGAGGAGGTAATCGGCAGGAGGCGGTCTCCCAAGTACCCAGATCCACTACCATGAAGGGCTTTATAGGTGGTAAGAAGCACCTTGAAGCGCACACGGAGATCAACAGGTAGCCAGCGCAGCTCACGGAGGATAGGTGTTATGTGGGTGAACCGAGGTGCACCCACGATCACTCGCGCGGCTGCATTCTGGACTAGCTGAAGTCGCCGGATGCTCTTCAAGGGTGCTTGGCGCCCTCCAGAAAATGGCGCCATGTTGATAAAGCCCAGCGAACAGCAAAAGCCTCTTTCTCCCAAATGGCCCAATGTCTCTCCGTGTCGGTCAATTTGCGAGAGGTGTAAGCACAGGGTTATAATTTACCTTGATTATTAGCTTGAAGTAGTACAGCTCCTACTGCCACATCACTGGCATCAGCCTGGACCACAAAATGTGCATCCATGTCCGGGTGTTTGAGGACTGGTTCCTCTGCAAAGAGGCATTTCAACTTCTCGAAAGCAGCTTGACAGTCCATAGTCCAGTCCAACGGTTTGCTAGGTTTAGGCTTGGCCCCTCCCTTTGACTTAAGGAGGTTAGTTATAGGGAGAGCTATCTTAGCAAAGGAGGGAATAAATTGACGATAGAAGTTAGCAAAACCCAAAAATCTCTGTAATTGCCTACATGTACATGGGGGCCTCCCACTCGGTGACAGCTCTGACCTTAGTGGGGTCCATTTCAATTCTCTTGTGGGAGATTTGATAGCCCAGGTAATCAACCTTCTCCTGATGAAATTTGCACTTGGACAATTTGGCGTACAGTTCCGCTGCCCGGAGTTTTTTCAGAACTGTGCGAAAAAGCTTCACGTGTTCTTCACGTGTTTCCGTGTAAATAAGGATATCATCTAAATAGATCATTATGCCTTTGTAAAGATGGTCATGTAAAACCTCATTAATCAACTGCATGAAGACTGCTGGCGCCCCCTGGAGGCCAAATGGCATTACTCGAAATTGGAAACAACCAAGGGGGCAGTTGAAAGCATTTCCATTTGTCCCCCTCTTTAATTCTGACCCTATAGTACACTTCTCTTAGGTCCTATTTAGTTAAAATTCGACCCTTCCCTAGTTGGGCCAGCATGTCATTCATCAGTGGTAAGGGGTACAGGTTCTGAGCAGAGATGCAGTTTAAGTTTTTGAAGTTCACACATAATCTGAAGGAGCCATCTTTCTTTTCCCTGAACAATACTGGAGCTGCTTCCTTGGGCCTTGCTGGTTCAATGAAGCCCCTTTCCAAGTTTTTATCAATGAATTTCCTCATTTCCTCCATCTCTCTAGGGGTCATTGAATACATTTGGGGCTTTGGAAGCTTTACTCCAGGTAAAATATCAATGGTGCAATCTGTGGGACTGTGAGGGGGTAATTTATCAGAAGATTTTTCACTGAAAACATCCTTGAGGTCCCAATATTCCCTTGGTATTCTTTCCTCCCCCTCAATCTTCTCCTGCCCCCTGGCTGCCAGTGAGGGGGTAGTAGTATCAGAGGCTGGAGCTTCAACTCTTCCCTCCGGGGGTGTGGATGTCCGAATCTGCAACCACCCCTCCCTCCAGTTTATGCGTGGGTTCCATCTACGGAGCCAGGGGAGTCCCAAAATAAGGGGCCAGTCCATGCCAGGCACCACAATAAAAGTTATTATTTCTTGGTGGGTACCCATCCATATCTCGATGGGTTCAGTGGAAAAATTAGCAGGACCGCCCCCCGCAATAGAGCCATCTATTTGGCAAAAAGCAATAGGGATTTTTAAAGTCTTTAGTTTCAAACCTAACTTCTCAACCATTTCAGGGCTTATCATGCAATGGCAACACCCAGAATCTAATAGAGCCATAAGTTTTTCTTTTGCGCCAGAAGAGGGCACTCTAAGCTCGATCGGGATAAGCATAGGGCCAGAGCAGGAACTTACCCAGCGATGAGAATCCTCATCATCAGTGTCGTCAGACGAGCTGGGGCTTGCTGCGTCGAGAAACATTTTCTGCAGCGAAGGCAGCCTCCTTCCTCTTGCCTGGGGCCTTCTCAGGTTTCCTCTCTCTCCGGGGGGGGGGGGGGCGGGCTGGGTCAGCTTGACTCGGCAATTCACAGCATGATGCCCCTCCTTTCCACAGCAGAAACAAGCGGAGGGCTTGGGTTTGCCTGCAAAACCTCCCCTGCCCTCACTTCTTGGGCGGGGGGCTGTAGGAGTTGGTGGTGGGGGGATTTCTCAACTTCTCCCTCTTTCTTGCAATGAAGCCTGATTAAGTCTAACTCAATGTCTGCAGCGTTCTCATACCAAGGTTCCAAACGACGGGGAAGGTGTCTGTTTATGCATTGCTGGTAAATATCTTTATCCAAGTCATCAGCGAATCGATCCAGCAAGGCCTCTTCTGACCACCCCCTCATATAGGCCAACAACTCCTGTAATTCCTGCACATATTCAGGCACAGTTTTCTTCCCCTGTCTAAGGGCCGTAAATTTCAGCCTAGCGTGACACTCGGTCAAAGGGTCGTCAAACCTTCTCCTCATGGCTGCCATAAAGTCATCAAAGTTCCTCAGGAGAGGGGAGTTACTATTATGTAATCCGACCATCCAGTCGGCTGCTTTCTTCTCCAAGGCCATTAACACCATTCTCACTTTAGATTCATCCGTGACTAAATCAGGCCCATATATTTCCATATAATTCCAGACCTGAATAATAAACAACCCGAGACTTGATGGGTTCTCCATCATATTTTACACTTAAGGGTGGGACCTTAGCCATCCAGCATCGCCTGCGCCCCCCTGCTCTCAGAATGTCTCTAGTCGCAGGGTCGCAGGGGGGGTTTGGTGCTGGGTTTTCTTGTGCACACCCCGTTCGGCCCCTCCATTCTCCCTTAAGCTATGCAGCGAGTACCTTTTCTCCAGTTCTTCAGCTGGTTCCCTTTCCACATCTCTCTCTCGAATTCGGCATTCACTCCATGCATCTTCGAGGAGCCTCATGGCGTGGGAGATTTTGTAGTCTTCCTCTCCAGAGCCACTCCAGTCAGCAGCTGGCTTTTTCTTTTGCCTCCTTCTCGTGACTCCAGTTTGTAATTCCTCAGGTTCCTCTTTCTGTCCCACACCCCAAGTCCATCTGGGACGAACGGCAGGTTCTTCCACTCTCAGGTCGGCTAGCATTTCTGTTAGAGATGGTGCTGCCATTGCACCCATGTCTTCCTCCTGGTCGCTTTCATGCAAAGAAATGTTCTTTTCTTTCGATGAGGGCACCCCCCACCCTCGGTAGTTGTTCGCTATGGGTTGGGTACGAGGTGAGATTCAGCTTATTGTCAGGTGCGACTTCATTTAATAATCAGGAAAGAAACCACTCAACTCCATTTGATTGAAATTAAGTGAACTTTTACTAATTACAAATGAATAGTAGCAAAGCTAAGCTGAATCTGGTTAATTAGGCGCAAAAGCAAAGAATATCATGCATAATTCAATCCCCTCCCCTTGGCACCCCAGTCCATAGTCCAATTATAATTCACCCAACTGTCAGGTGGGAGATATCTTCAAAAAACATCACCAGGATGGAATGCTGGACATTTAACCTTGGCGGGAAACTCCCTTCCTCCGCATGCGCAATGAGATGGTCAGACCAGCGTCTAGAATCTTCCTCCAGCACATAATGATTCCCTTCCCAAATACCATGCCCCCCCTCCCTGTTTAAATGGCAGCCGAAGCAGCAGCAAAGCAGAGGCTGACAATGTTATTGTACATGTCCTTCTGAGAAAGTGAAAAGGGAACTTTCTCAAGGTCATCCTCTGCTAGCTTTAGAGTGATACAACCCACACAGCCCTCCCTCCCCTTACATTCCCCAAAAGGTGAGAAAATGCCAGCCTGCATAGGTGCCAGGTTAAAGTTATAAAACAATAGGCTAGAGACTACAGGATACATAGGAGAGAAAGCAATAAATTATAAAAGTATACAAAGTATAATAAAGTACAAATATCACCCCCCCCTTTCCCTGAAGAATGGCAGATGCACAGATCTGACACACATTCAACATCTTTCATATACATCCATTCATTCTAATATATGGCATAAAACTGCTGTCAGACTTGTCATCTGTGATGTCCGAGGCTGCCACATAGATACGCTGGGTTCCTACCATTGTTTAGCTAATCTTCATTGTCCCTGCTGGAGCCCTTGGACTGCTTGAGCCTCACTGGAGCCTTGCCTGTCTCTCTGTTTGGCTTGGCATTGGAGCTCAGCCAAACAGCTGAGGCTATGGCTGCTATTATGAGCAAGCCAGGAAACATGACTCAAGGCTTACAGAGGCGGTGATTATCAGTGACGTTCCTTGGGGGCATGTTAAACTGCCAAAATGAAGCTTATCTTTAATGGATGGAGGAACAGGCCAGCAGGGAGGGGGTTGCTTGGGAAGTCTTTGACTATATGCATGACAATAGGACACTGGTGATGGGCTCAGGGGGAGAGAAAGTGGAAATGGGGGAGGGATTGGCTACTGGATGGTGGGTGGGGCTCACGGGGTTGGCTTATAAGGTGGAGGGGAGCACAGAGCAGCAGCTCCAACAATTATTCCACTTTTGCAAGAATTTGGTGGTCAGTTAGTACCCATGTGATAAAGAAACATTTAAACCGGGATTGGTATTTTGTTTTTTATTGTTTCATCAAAACCTTGAGAGTTGCATTATTTTTCTACCATGACATTATATAATATGTGGTTTGATGCTAATGCTAATCCACTGACATTAATATACTAATATGTTGTACATTATTTAAAATGCTTTTTCATGATTAATATATTCAATAATGTATTTGGCAAATATAGTTTATAAAATAGAGATTTCAACAAAAATAAATAGTAAATGACAGGAGATAGTGAGTGTATATGGGAGAAACAAAACTAACCATTTTTAAAAGAAATGGAATATACAACACAATTATAAGTTATAGTTCAGACCTACATATTTGAACACCATGATCTTCAATAACCATTGTCTTTGTAAAATACAGTGATTTGATTGTTGAAGGAATATCAATTTTGTCTGTGTGGTAGATTTCAAATGATGTCATTCTTTCTCTCTCCTATGAAATTTATTTTTATGTTAGAATCTGCATGATTACATTTTATGCGGTGGAATAATTATTAAGTCTTTAGTGGTATCCTACTCTGAATGCACTACTTTAGTACACAATTAGTAACTGATCAATTTGACAAAGGCTGGAAATAGTATTCATAACTTGATAGAGTGTGCATGTGTGCATAGAGGAGATCCTGATTTTATATATGACATAAATAAATACATTCTAATATTTTAACCAAGAGCTCTCATACAAAACTTAATCTTTGTTTATGAACTTCCATCTTTGGCATTACTCCTTACTGCAGTCCTGGTCCAACTTTCAGCTACTGAAATAAATGTTGTATATTTGGTATTTGGTATTTATTAGACATTTATAGACCGCCCTTTTCCCTGAGGGGACTCAGGGCGGCTTACAATCAAAAAGGAAAGGGAGTGTAGGACAATACAAAAAGAAATGTGCACAAAAGTAAATTAAACAGTAAAACTCAACATTCACTCAGCATTCGGGAGGGGCAAAAGTAAACTTATCCCCAGGCCTGACGGGCTAATATGTATATATAATATACATATTATATATACAATATATTAAGTGATTAGTGAGCAATCTCTGGTTCATACTGGTTGGCACCTACTTCTAATCTATGCACAGTGAAAGTTCATTCAGGAGATGGAAAGAAATTGTTTCCTGCCTCATCTTGCCCTGTTTTCTTTATTCCGTAAGATAAAGATAAGAAAGGAGAATATTTGTAACTCAGGGGCCTTTGATGCTCTCTGATCTTGGCTGATTTCTTGCAGAGATTTTATTACCCAAACTAGGTACAGTAACACCATAAATGCTAGTAAGAATTGGGGTTTGCTCTCAGATTATATTCTAGTGGCTTGCCTTTCAGTGTTGGAGTGGTGGTCTTAAGGTTCTTTGGTTGGGCTGTTTACTGTCAATTGTCTCTTTTGCATGATTACCTCTTTTGCATGTATATGTATATATTGAGGACTTCTTCACTTCTTCTAATCCCTATGCTGAAGCACCAACCAGCCTATGGAGAGTCTGTAGCTGAATTTGGCACTTATAGAGAGTACTATAGACAGGATGTCAAATCCCTGTGTTGACATTCCACGCATACCGTCGGCGGTCTTGGATCTCAGATTACAGTAGCTGATTTGAGATGGGTGTATTTATTGGGCAATGTGATTAATGACACAGAGTGAGGGGAGGAAAGAAACGGAAAAGTTCAGAAGCAGATAGACAAAGCAAAAGAAATGTCTGTGAATAAATCTTGCCTAATGAAGCTGTTAATAAAACACTAGTTTCTGTATTGAAACATTAGCTCTTATTATGTGTTCGTTATGGCATTGTTGGAAAACTTTACAGACAGACATTTCTTGCTTTTAAATATCGGGGGTGCCGAGAGGGAACTCAGAAGACCATGGCAAAAGGCCAGCTGTCCGAACAGAGCCTGATTGCCGCTGGCATGTAACCTCATCTCTGACGTCAAAGCCTGACAGCTCCCACCGCTTCTGGACATCTATTGCAGTCACGAGGAGCACATGGAGAAGAGTGCTAAGTCCAGCGGAGGCAGGAAGGTTCTCGGCGTTCTGGGAAGCCTGAGGAGCGCCGAGAACCTTCCTGCCTCCCCTGGACTTTGCACTTTTCTCATGCTCCTTGCAACTGCAATAGACATCCAGAAGTGGCAGGGGCTGTCAGGCTGGAAGCCAAGCCCCATTAGCCCCCAAAGCCACTTCTTGATGTCTATTGCAGTTGTGAGGAGCACATGGAGAAGAGTGCGAAGTCCAGCCGAGGCAGGAAGGTTCTCAGGGCTCCCCAGGGTTCCTAGAGCACCGAGACAATTCCTGCCTCCATTGGACTTTACGCTCTTTTCAGCAGTTCCTGTTGAGCAAGGGAGCGAGGGAGGATCAGGCTGCCTGATCCTCCATCACTTGCTCACTTTTCACCTGCCCAGACTGCCTCACCGCCACTCTGGCTACCTCCAACCGTCCGTGCCTGGCAGCTGCGGCGATATCATCAAGATGAAGAGCGAAAGGGAAGAGCCCGGCCAGGAGAGGGTCTTGCCACCACTTTGCCAGAGCTGAAAGGTTTTCCTTGGGGCGGCAGGTGCGAAAACCTCAGGGGGAATGGGGGTGGGTGGGAGTCGAGGGTGCCTGTGGATAGGTGCGCCTTTTCATTCTGGCTCGCTTTGGCACAGCCTCCTGGAAGTGATCGCGGGCTGCGTGGATGTGTGAATGACGAGGGTCAAGCTGAAAGAGTCGATTTCCTTTCCTTAGGACACCCCCTTGGCGTTGCTTGATGGAAGCCCCTTGAGGGCTGAGAAGAAAAGATGAACGGCAACTAAGAAACCTTTTCTTTTGTTTATATCCGTCCCCACCTTCCCCGTTTCTCAGTTCTGTTGGCTGCGCCTTCTCGCTGCCATCATTAACTCTGCTCCTTCTTGCTTACCTGTGTGTGTGGCTTCTTTCATCAGGCTCCACAATTAGTGTATTCACTCTTAAGCAACGTGGAAATGACCTTGGCTTTGGCTCTTTCAAAGTAGATGTATACTTTCTCTAGAGAGCAAACAACACCATTTCATTTTTAATAGATGCTAGGCAGTGTGCTCACTGTAAAGACATGACAACAAAGGTTATCTTAACCTGGAGGTTTTTGTAAGAGTAGATAGAGGGGATAGCAGAGTAGGTATCAGAACTTCACAGAAGTATTCAGCGAGACTGAGTGCAACTTTCTGCCCCCCACCATGAGACAGATTGTACCATGGAAATCATCCCTGGGGCAAAACTACCCAAACCCAAACTGTATGCCACAAAGCCCCAGGAAATTCAAAAAATGCACAAATACATAGACAAAAACCTAGCAAGGGGGTTCATCGAGCCAGCAAAGCCATGGGTCGCGGCGCCAGTCCTCTTCAAAGAGAAAAAAGATGGAACTATGAGGCTGTGTGTGGACTTTAGAGGAATCAATGTGGTGTGTGTACACAACCTATACCCCTCCCCCCCCCATGAAGGACCTGCTACCTCACCTGGCCAAAGAAAAAGTCTTCACCAAACTAGACCTCAGAGAAGCATACTACTGAATACAGATCAGGGAAGGAGATGAGTGGATAACAGCGTTCAACTGCCCCCGAGGGAGCTTTCAATTCAAAGTCATGCCATTCGGATTACAGGGAGCTCCAGCGGTATTCATGCAGTTAATAAAGAAGGTGCTGCACAAGCACCTTACAAGGGGGTCCTCATCTACCTGGTGATATCCTCATCTACACTGAGACCATGAACAACCACGTACCCCTGGTCCGCCAAGTACTGGAAAAACTTCTGGCAGCTAACCAGTACGTCAAGCTATCAAAATGTGAATTCCACCATGCATGTCTAGACTACCTGGGCTACCGAGTGTCAAATGAGGGAATAGATATGGACCCAGCAAAGTACAAGCTGTCCTAGGCTGGCAATCTCCTTCCATCCGCAGACAAGTACAAAGCTTCCTAGGGTTCACAAACTTCTATAGGCAATTCATCCCCTCCTTTGCGAAGATTGTTAAACCCATGACAGACCTCTTAAAGACAGGGATCCCAGGAACAAAATCTCATCCGGGACAACCTCTACAGTGGGACCTAACCTTCCAAGAGGCATTTGTGATGCTAAAAGAAATGTTTGCAAAGCAATCAGTGCTGAAGCATCCTGACCTCGAGCAAACCTTTGTGATCCAAGCAGATGCCAGCGACATGACAGTGGGGGCAGTGCTACTCCAAAGAAACAACCAAGGAAACTTACAACCCTGCACCTACACCTCCTACAAGCTCACAGACTCAAAGAGATGATGGGCCGCATGGGAAAAGGAGGCTTTCACAGTGACATGGGCACTGCTAACCTGGAGACACCTGTTGGAAGGGGGCCAGAAACCATTCGAAGTCTGGACTGAGCACAACAATCTGGAGGCTCTCAGGACCCTGCGGAAACTATTACCCAAACAATACTCAACCAGTTTGATTCCAGGGGAGAGGAACTTTCTAGCTGATGCCCTCCTTCGCATGCCCCAGTTGTCAGCCTCTGCTTTGCTGCTGCTTCAGCTGCCATTGAAACGGGGAGGGGGGGCATGGTATTTGGGAGGGGACTAACTGTTGTGCTGGAGGAAGATTCTGGAGTTTGAACTGTCCACCTTACTGCGCATGCGGAGGAGGGTTCCCGCCAAGGCCAACGGCACCAGCATTCCATCCTGGTGATGCCTTTCGAAGTTATCTCACACCTGACACTTGGGAGAATTATGATTGGACTGTACATGGGATGCCAAGGGGAGGGAAATGAATTATACAATATATTATTCGCTTTCGCGCCTAAATAATCAGACTTCGCTTTGCTACGCTTCTGTTCATTTATAATTAGTAAAAGTACACTTGATTTCTATCAATGGAGTCTTGTGGTTTTCTTTCCTGATTATCCAATGAAGAAGTGCTGACAATTAAGCGAAGTCTCACACACCCCACCAGGAGCTACAAACCTACCGAGGGGGGTGTACTCACAAGAAGAAAAAGAATGTCTTTGCATGTGAGCGATGAAGAGGAGACTGAAGGGGCAACTGCAGAACCATCTTTAACTGAAAGGCTGGCTGGCCTAAGAGTGGAAGAGCCTACAGTTCGCCCCCGATGGACTTTGGGTGTTGGGCAAAAAGAGGAATCTGAAGAGTTGGATGCAGGAGTCATCAGAAGGAGACCAAAAAAGAAACCAGCTGAATGGGAGGAGGCTGGGGTCGGAGATTACAGATTGTCCCAGGCAAAACGGCTCCTTGAGGAAGCTATGTCCGAGCGCAAGACCCGTGGAGAGCGATGGAAAGGGAGCAAGCGGAAGAATTTGAACAAAGGTACTCCATGCATAGATTAAGGGAGGGTGAAGAGGCCATGGGAGGTTGGGAGCAAGGAAACCCAGAACCAGCCTCCCCCCCCAGCCAGGGCTGCTGCCAGAGTAGGGGGGGCAGGTGACGCCAAATGGCAAAAGTCCCTCCCTTAACAGTGAAATATAACAGTGATCCCAAGAAGTTGGGGTTATTTGTCATTCAGATTTGGAATTATATGGAAATTTATGGCCCAGATTTAGAAACGGATGAGATGAAAGTGCGGATGGTCTTACTTTCATTGGAAGACAAAGCGGGTGACTGGATGGTCAGCTTACACCAATGCAATTCCCCTCTCCTGAGGAATTTTAACTTTATGGCTGCACTAAAGAGGAGGTTTGATGACCCGCTCATTGAGAAACGCGGGAAGGTGAAATTTATGGCCCTAAAGCAGGAAAATAGACCAGTGGCTGAATATGTTCAGGATTTTCAACAGCTGTCAGCTTATATGAGAGGTTGGTCAGAAGAGGCTTTGTTGGATCAGTTTGCCTTGGGATTGAATGAGGACATTTACCAACAGTGCGTTAACACCTTCCCCGACGAGTTGCTGCTTGGTACGAAAATGCAGCAGATGTTGAGTTAGATTTGGCCAGACTTCAACGCATGAAAGAGAGAGAAGCAGAGAGGTCGCCCCCCCCCCTCAGCCCAAAAAGCCCCGGTTTGCATCAGGAGTGAAGGGAAGGGAAGCTTCGCCGGCAAGACTAAGCCTTTCACCTACTTCCGTTGCGGGAAGGAAGGCCATCGTGCCATGAATTGCCGCGTTAAACTGGCTCAAACCGCTCCACCCCCTACCAGGAGGGAGGGGAGAGCAGGCAAGGCCCTGGGGAAGAAGAGAGAGGCTGTGTGCACTGCTGAGAATGTTCCCCAGCATTTCCAGCCGGAGGAGGAGGAAGGGGACGTTACCACCAGTTCCTCTGATGAATCTGATGACGACACCTCACATCGTTGGGTGAGTTCAAATAAAGGCCCCATGTTAATCCCTATTGAGTTAAGGGTGCCACCTGCTGGTGAGATGGAGAAACTTTCAGCTCTGCTGGACTCTGGCTGTTCCAGATGTATGATTAGTCCAGCGATGGTGGAAAAACTGGGATTGAAGTTGAGAACTTTGAAAACCCCTATTGTTTTTTGCCAAATTTATGGTTCCATTGCGGGTGGGGGCCCAGCCCATTTTTATACTGAGCCACTAGAAATGAAGATGGGAACCCATCAAGAATTGATCTCTTTTATTGTGGCACCTGGGATGGACCGGCCCCTTATTTTAGGACTCCCCTGGCTTCGTAAATGGAACCCTCGCATTAACTGGAGGGAGGGGTGGCTACGCATTCGCACTAGCGCAGCCCCAGACAGGGAGGTTGAGACTCCAGACCCTGCTGGCTCCAACCCCACTTTGGCAGCCAGGGGGCAGGAGAGAATCAAAGGGGAAGAGAAAATTCCGAAGGAATATTGGGACCTCAGAGGAGTTTTTAGTGAGAAATCTTCTAATAAGCTTTCCCCCCACAGACCCACTGATTGCACCATCGAGATTTTGCCTGGAGTGGCGCTTCCAAAACCCCAGATATATTCTATGTCGCCCAGGGAGATGGAGGAGATGAGGAAATTTATTGACAAGAACTTGGAAAGAGGATTCATTGAACCAGCTAGACCCAAGGTGGCTGCTCCTGTGCTGATCAGGGAGAAGAAAGATGGCTCTCTCAGATTATGTGTGAATTTCAAAAATTTGAATTCTGTCTCGGCCCAGAACCTCAATCCATTGCCACTGATGAAGGATATGTTGGCCCAGCTGGGGAAGGGGCACATTTTTACTAAACTGGACTTATGGGAAGCATACTATAGAGTCCATATTAAGGAGGGAGACAAGTGGAAGACAGCTTTCAACTGTCCCCTGGGTTGTTTCCAATTCCGTGTGATGCCTTTTGGCCTGCAGGGGGCACCTGCGGTCTTCATGCAATTAATTAATGAGGTTTTGCATGACCACCTTTACAAAGGCATTATTGTATATTTGGACGATATCCTTATTTACACGCAAACACGTGACGAATATGTCAAGTTGGTTCGTACAGTGCTGAAGAAGCTCCGAGCCGCAAAGCTTTATGCCAAATTGTCCAAATATGAATTTCATCAGGGAAAGGTAGACTACCTTGGCTATCGTATCTCCCACGCGGGTGTGGAGATGAACCCCGCTAAGGTCAAAGCAGTCACTGAGTGGGAGGCGCCTCGTACCCGCAGGCAGTTGCAGAAAATTTTAGGTTTTGCCAATTTCTATCGCCAATTCATCTCTTCTTTTGCTAAGATAGCTCTTCCCATCACTAACTTGTTAAAGTCCAAAGGTGGCCCGAAACCCAGACCTAGCAAGCTGCTGGATTGGACCATGGAGTGTCAAGCTGCTTTTGAGAAGTTAAAACGACTTTTTGCCGAGTAACACGTTCTGAAGCACCCGGACATGGACAAACCATTTGTGGTTCAAGCTGATGCCAGCGACGTGGTAGTCAGGGCCATATTGCTTCAGACAAACGATCAAGGTAAATTGCAACCTTGTGCATACACCTCTCGCAAACTCACTGACACTGAAAGGCGTTGGGCAATCTGGGAGAAGGAGGCATTTGCTGTTCGTTGGGCTTTAGCCACATGGTGCCATTTCCTAGAGGGCGCTAAGCACCCGTTCGAGGTGTGGACTGACCATAAAAGTTTGGAAGCTTTGAGAACTCCCAGGAGACTTTCCCCTAACACTTGATTTCTATCAATGGAGTCTTGTGGTTTTCTTTCCTGATTATCCAATGAAGAAGTGCTGACACCAGTACAAATGTGAATGAGAGCAGATGGTGGATGTCATCATTCCCCTTATTCAAATAGCTGCCCAAATAACCACCATGACAATACCATGACCAGCAAGACCAACTAGCAAGCGACCTAACCACAAGACACAAAACTGAACTGCTAGCAGACCCCTGGTTCTGAAATAACCAACACATTGTGACAAAAAGAGATGACCTTGCATGAAAGGGGATGAAACTCTACATCCCGGAATCCCTACGCACCCTAATTCTCTAGAGGAGCCACGGCGCCAAACCAGCAGGCCACTTTGGGTTCCTAAAGACATTACATTTAGCCTGGAGGCAGTTCTGGACTGAAATAAGGAAAGATGTGGACAGTTAGAAAAGTTCTACCATCTGCATCACAATGAAGAGGCATCCGGGAAAACTCCCCGGACTGCTGCAAATAGTAGCAGAGCCAATGAGGCTGTGAGAGGAGATTGCAATGGACTTTATAGTAGAGTTGCTAAAAAGTGGGAGAAACATAGTAATTTGTAGTCTAATAGACTTGTTCTCCAAACAGACACACTTCATTCCCTGCAGCAGACTACCCTTGGCTCACAAGCTGGCCAAACTGTTCCTGAAGGACATCTACCACCTGCATGGAGTACCTCGAAGAATTATCTCAGACAAAGGGGTCCAGTTCATGGTTAAGTTCCAGAGAGAACTGACTGGATGTCAATGCTAAAAGCAACCTGGGAGAAAGTCAAAAGAGCACTAGCTAAAGCAGCAAAAACCTATAAGAAACAAGCAGACAAGCACCGAGCTCTACAATGACCATTCTTAGTGGGAGAGAAGGTTTACCTTGCCACAAAATATTTGAGATTAAGACTCCCTAGCAAGAAACCAAAGTTTGTGGGATGATTCCCCATAGTAAAGATCATCAACCCAGTCTCAGTGCAACTGAAGCTTCCCTGACTGCTAGGGAGGATACATCCAGTATTCCATAGTAGCCTCTTAAAACCCATGGTCCACTCAGATCCACTCTGAGACCACTACCGTGGGAGACCCCAGGCATGTTGGTCATAGGGGACCAAACCCATTATGATGTGCAACTCATCCTTGATTCGAGGTGGCACAGGAGACAACTCCAGTACTTAATCAAGTGGAAGGGCTTGTCAGAGGCATCTTAGGTAAAGAGTACAAATATCCAGGCTGATCGCCTTATAGAAATATTCCATGAAAAAAAATCCAAACAAGCCTGGGGGGAGGATGTAGCCTTGAATCCTATACTTGTACTCAAATTATTTTTGCTTGCACAGATTGCTTTTGAAAAGTGAGGTGAGCCAGATATCAACTCTCTGTGTTGACATTCCATGCCAGGGACGTGCAGTCAGGGGAGGCAGGGGAGGCAGGGCCTCACCACTGTCATCATGAAAAGAAAAAAAATGTAAAAGGAAAAAGGCTGAGGTAGTTGCTGCCAGAGTCACAGTGGATGACTCTACTTAGTGCTTAACTGTTTAAAAAAGCCTCTTAAAAAGTGCCCTCTACAGGAGGAGGCAGGAGAACCACGTGCCTCATTTAGACTATCTTTATGATCACTCAAGCAGAGTTAAGCAAGGGTTAAAAGCCGAAAAATTCCTTATGTAGATGAGGCATGTGGTTCTCTCGCCTCCTCCTGTAGAGGGCACTTTTTTTAGAGGCTTTTTTAAACAGTTAAGCAGAGTCATCCATTGGATACTCTGGCAGCAGCTAACCCAACCTGACCTTAGCAGCTCTTGCCTTTTTCCTTTTACATTTTTACATTTTCATCATGGCAGACAAGAGCAGAGTTGAAATCCTCTGTGAAACAGCTGGAAAAGGTATGTGGGTCGGAGGGAGGGGGAGGAATTCAAATTTAATGTAATTTGTAAGTAATTGTATTATTGTAAGTAATTTGTGTGTGGGGGTGTATGTGTGTGTGTGTTTTACCCGCCTTTGCTGGCTCGTGGGCTGGCACTTTTTTATGTTGGACATAGCGGCAGAGCTTTTGGACATAGTGGCAGGGCTTTTGGGCATAGCAGCAGAGCTTTTGGACATAGCGGGACACCTCTATGTCAGACTCAGCGGCAGGGTGTCCGGATGCCCCAGCGCTGTGTCCGACATAGGGGCAGGACACCTCTATCTCTGACACAGCAGCAGGGCGGTCAGACGCCCTGCCGCTGTCTCTGACATAGAGGCGGCTTTTGCCCGCTTGTCTCACCAGCCATAAACCTCACCACATGTCACTGTTCCACGCATACCGTCGGTGAAGCTGGATCTCACATTACAGTAGCTGGGTTGAGTTGGGTGTATTTATTGGGCAACAT
Source organism: Thamnophis sirtalis (assembly GCF_051295495.1). Lineage (NCBI taxonomy): Eukaryota > Metazoa > Chordata > Lepidosauria > Squamata > Natricidae > Thamnophis > Thamnophis sirtalis. The sequence continues at coordinate 63,618,476 of NW_028261388.1, forward strand.
GATTTATAACATAGAGTGAGGGGAGGAAAGGAACAGGGGCAAAGTTCAGAAGCAGATAGACAAAGCAAAAGAAATAATTGCGAATAAATCTTGCCTAATGAAGCTGTTAATAAATCATTAGTTTCTGTATTGAAAAATTGAAAAATTAGCTCTTATTATGTGTTCGTTATGGCATTGTTGGGAAGCTTTACACAGGCATTAAACTAAGCTATAATATCCTGCAAAAGATGTATTTGTAAAATTCATTTACCGCAATGTGAAGATATGCATACAAAATATTATCTCTGTCTGAAAATATGATATTTTTCCAATTCAGAAATAATTAATTACGTTTGAAAAATTCCTCTTTCTTCTTTTTGATAAATATAATACTTGTATAGATGAGTATTGGGTTTTTCAGTTTTGACATTTTTCTACAAAAATTATGTGAAGAAATCCATAAATGATTGTAACCAACCTTTACATTGGTTTGCAATGCAAAATTTGTTTGTGCTTAGCTATTCTTGGGGGAATTGACTTGTATTTCTTGTTTAATTACTTTGGTCATTAAAATCTCTAACATTTCAAACTGTTTAAAGAGCCAAATGCATTTATATTACCTGGATAATTATATTGATTTTACAGGATTCTCCACAACAGATGACGTTATGTATGAAATTCAATTTGAATCTGAAAGAATGAATTCTCAGCTGAAATCTGCAGTAGCAATAAACTTGATAAAGAAAGAGCGAGATCTGAAAACTGGAATTGTGACTTTGATCTTTAACATAATATTTACACCCTACAAACCAACAAGGTATAGTTATGATAGTATCCACAATTTACTTACTAGAATTGCAACACGAGTTTTCCTTTATTTCCTATCTTGGCTAAAACTAAAGAGTTGATTCTAATGTATTAACAATTTGGCGTCTGACACATGCAAAATACTACTGTCGTGTAAACTCTGATTTAATAAGCTCTGGAAAATTTCACATAATTCACATGTTTATGTTAAAAAACAAAAATTCTTGTTCATGCACTGAACTATCCCCTTTATTGGCAGCTGTAGGTATCCCAAGCAACATGTGTTGTAGTGTTTTGATACAAATTCTGCTCTTTACATGATGCAGGATCCAAATATAAACTTTCACAGCATGTATCATGAGGTCAGAACATATGTCATTTTGGTACTGTCATGTTTAGAAACAGACACCTGTGTCTCTAGTCATGGAATTCACCTAAATCAAAGCTTTGTGTCCTCAATAAAGTCCTGAATGTTGGACTTTATAAATTTAGGAATTTATTTAAATTTATCTGCTTTTTAAATGACAAATTTTAGCCATTTCAAGTCTTGGAATTTCCACTGAATAACATGGGTTTGCTGTGAACATTGATATCAAAGAATTTAAATATCCAAGAAATATATTGATCAATGATCAGAAGAAGTTACTATTTATATTTCAGGTTGCTCTTGAATTTGAATAGGTGAATTCAAACCCATCTTCAGCAAGTTTTGACAAAAAAGACCTCAGAAAGCTTTGTTTCTCATTCTCCCTTCCACTGTATCTCCAATTGTCATCAAGCTAAATTATATCTGAAAAACACTTTTGGCAGTTCAGTCTCTGATTGTGCAGAAGGGGAGTAGGAGGGAAAAGTTATCTTTTCTAACTATAGTTTCCTTAAGAGTGAAATCTCACCCTATGACTATTATTAAGTGTTGTACCTTATGATTCTTGATGAATGTATCTTGTCTTTTTATGTACACTGAGAGCATATGCACCAAATTCCTTGTGTGTCCAATTACACTTGGCCAATAAAGAATTCTATTCTATTCTATTCTATTCTATTCTATTCTATTCTATTCCATTCCATTCCATTCCATTCTATTCTATTCTATTCTATTCTATTCTATTCTGATGGAATGTGGAACATGACAGAATGTTATATTATTTTTGGAACTTAAAATACATCTCAGTTATTGGATATTATACTGTTGTCATATTATAGTTTTCTCTTCACCAGACTACTATCCAAATGTACTGTGGTTTATGGTGAATTAAATTGCACCAATTAGTTTGGGTTTTTTCATTGAATAAAGAAGCACATAAAATAATACAATATGTAGCTGTCAGCTGTTCCAAAGTAAGAAAAAATATATTATCCTACTTAAACATAATATCTATAATCCAATTTAGAAACAGCTGTGTAATGCATTATGTGTTAAAGAATATAAGCTTCTATTACACCTTCATCATAATGACTTGAATTGTGTTTCATGAAACTTTTAATGATATTTAATATTGTATGCTTATTTTTTTAGGAATCCAGCAACTTTGGTGGTACAGCATAGCGCAGGAGGCATTTGGAAATTTCCAATATTGTTTGTTGCCACAGATCCAGAAGTAGATGATGTTATTGATATTGAAGCAATTGGTTTAAATAAGGAATCTGTAGTCAGCTTTAAGCTTACAAGCCAGACAAGGTATGAGTATTCAAGACAAAATGTTTCATCTATTTGTTTATTAAGGTAATATGTAGACTCTAGTTACCATTTCATCATGATATAAGTAGTAGAAGCCCAAAATTAATCAATACAATGCTTCACTGAACATTTTCTTCAACTGTTCATATACAAATCAGCATATAGGTGAAAAAAATATGGTATCAGAATAAAATTCTAAAGCAGATTAACAATTGCTGTAACTGTGAAATTATTGAATCTCTCCAAAATCTAATCCATGGTAGTTTTTAATTTTTAACTTACTATTAGATTTGGGTTTTACTTTCCTTAAGAAGGTCAAGCCAGGACACAAGAGAGTGTTATCTTCAAAACAACCACCTGGAAAACCTGGTGATTGTTCAATGAGCAAATGTTCCTCTCCAATTATTATACAAGAATGGGAGGGGGATTGGGAAATTGCTATAATTCTTTCACTCCAGAGGGGAAGGAAAATGCCAAGATCCCAGTAGGGGTTTGAACCAACAGCAAATGCTTGCCCTACTGTTCCAGATAAAATAGGACAAAATTGTATTTCTGTTATAATTGTGTTATGAGCAGTAAGTGTTAATGTTCCAACTGACGAACCCAACCAAAGCAAGCATGGTCAAGATGATCCAATCTCTTAATGGAAAACTTTATTGAGTACTTCATTTCAGCACAGATGAGAGCAAAACCAGATTTAAACATTTTCCGCACAAACCCACATAGTCAAAGTTCAGAATCTCCTTCTCCCAATCAGACTAGGTCACATTGTTCAATGGAGTCTCCTGGTATTGTTGTGAGAAAGTCTTTTGTCTCTGGTAAACTCCTGCTGAAACGTCTTTCGCTTTCATGGCTGGTATCTATTTTAAAAAAACATAAAAAACAACATAAAAATTTCTCATCCATTACATACAGCATGTCGTTTGGTTACAAGTGTTTTTGCATCCATATTCTCAATTACATATACAATCACAGATTTTCCGTCTAATATAACTAGAAACCTCACTTTCATTGTACAACATATATTCAATTACAATTAATATTTCTTTCGTTTCAATAAACCTAATTCCCTTACATTCTTGATTGTCTGTTTAATAACAATATACCTTTATGTAATCATTATCTCATTCTGAATATTTTTACAGTATAAAAGAATTTACCAACTATTTATATTTACATATCACTATTTTCAATTATGTATAATCCCACCAACCATCCATCGAGCATGCTTATGTTCATTATTGTCCTTGTACATCATACATTCAAACAAAAATGTTATTCATTTTTCAACAAGGTATTCTAAATACTATATATATATATATATATATATATATATATATATATGTATGTATGTATGTATGTATGTATGTATGTATGTATGTATGTATGTATGTATATATGTATATGTATATGTATATGTATATGTATATGTATATGTATATGTATATGTATATGTATGTATATATATATATATATATATATATATATATATATATATATATATATATATATATATATATATATATATATATATATATATATATATATATATATATATATATATATATATATATATATATATATATATATATATATATATATACCAGATTTTCAGATTGGTAAAGAGGGACGCCTTTGACCGGGGGGGGGGGGGCTTGATTAAAAATTTTATACGGAGCAACAAAAATGTTCATATAACGCAAAAATAGTATTGTAATATTTTTTTATTTCAACATAACTACAATTTACAAATATAAATTGTAACTGTTGCCAAACATCAAAATTTTGATCACGTGACCATGAGGATGCTGCAACAGTCGCTAAGTGTGAAAATGGTCGCTAAGTGTGAAAAATGGTAATCAGTCACTTTTTTCAATGCCATTGTAACTTTTGCCACTAAGCCCATTATACCACCTTTCTTGTGACAGTTCTTAAGTGAATAACTGCAGCTGATAAGTTAGTAACATAAATGAATCTGGTTTCCCCATTTGACTTTGTCGAAAGGTGATTATATGACCCCAGAACACTAAAACCATCATAAATATGAATCTGTTGCCAAACTTTTGATCGCATGACCATGAGGATTCTGCAACGGTCACTAAGTGTGAAAATGGTCGCTAAGTGTGAAAAATGGTAATCAGTCACTTTTTTCAATGCCATTGTAATTTTGGTCACTAAGCCCATTATACCACCTTTCTTGCCACAGTTCCTAAGTGAATAACTGTAGCTGGTATTTTGGATAGAATCTTTTTTTAAATAGCCTAAGACAATTTTAAAAAAGAATCCACACAGAATAAATTGAAGTAAAACATTTCAAACTATTCTTTCTATGCACAATATATTTCAAAGTATTGTGCATAGAATTTTTAAAAATGGTTTCACTTCAATTTATTTTGGATAGAATCTTTTTTTAAATAGTCTAAGACAATTTTAAAAAAGAATCCACACAGAATAAAACTATTTTAAAAAGTCCTATGCACAATAAATAAAATATCATTTTAAAATACATTAAAAAAATAAAAGAAAAAAACCCAGCTTACTTACCAGCAGGCACAAGTGAGCACTCCAAGTCAATCCAGAATTGTGTAGATGTTAATACAAAGAACTGAGCAAATTAAAATGGTGAAATTAGTCACCATTTTTCCCACACGAGCCGACCTCCAACCTCCGTGTCCCTCCCCTGTGGAAAATCCAGGAAGGAACACTCGCTACCTCTCTAGCCAAGTATTTCCTGGAGCTCTATGGTACTTGGTCATTTTTCCTTATAAAATGAGGTAAAAGGGGCGGCGGGGGGTCCGTTTTCTTGCTTTAATGTTTTAATATCTTCAATGAAAGTACTGAGACAGAGAGAGGGTTTAGACAGTGTGTCTTCTGTCTTGCCCCGGTTAGGATTTCTTAAGCAAATCCACTGGGCTTTCAACATGAAGCCAGAAAATCGGGACTTTTTAAAAACGCCCCGGGACATGGCACAAATTGTTAGAAATCATGACTGTCCTGCTGAAATCGGGACATCTGGTCACCTTATATATATATATACCATATTTTGATTACTTCCTTATTAAAATTATTTATCAACAACAGGATATCTTTATAATATACACTTAGAGTTATACATTATATCACCAATCCTTTATCAAATGTACATAGATTCATTATTATCCTTATCCTTCATTTTAAAACAAAAAATTCTAAATTATTCAATACATGAATACATACACACACACACACACACACACACACACACACATATATTCAGTCTTTCATTGTATTGTTATTAATCTATTTAACAACATAATTGTATTATCACTTATCTCCTTCAATTAAAACATAAGTAAAACATTTTTCATTTCCAGGTTTTTTTTCTAGCCACCGATAAAACAAATCCCATATCCCTATAAAATTGCTCGTCTTCTTGTTCTCTAATTTCAAATGTCAATTTGCTCATTTCAGCACACTCCATTATTTTTCAAATAACTTCTTCCTGTTTTGGTATTGTTTCATTTTTCCAGTTTTTTGCAAACATGATTCTAGTTGCTCTTAAAACGTTTACAATCAAATATTTTAAGTCTTTGTTATAGATTTCTGGTATGATTCCCAGTAAAAAAAATCTCTGGTTTAAGATCTATGTGTTTATATATCATTTTCTCCAACCACGTGTGAATTTTAGTCCAGTATCGTTTGGCTTCAGAACAAGTCCACCACATGTGGTAATATGAGCCCAGTGTCTGATGACATTTCCAGCACTTTTCTGATTTATTCTAGGACATTCTTGCAATTCTTGTTGGGGGTAGATGCCACCTGTAAAACATCTTATACAATTTTTCTCTATATGCAGTTGACATTGTCATTTTATAATTTTGAGACCACAATTTCTGCCATTTCTCTAAAACAATCCCATGCCCAACGTTTTTCCCCAAGCTATCATGGTTTCTTTAACTTGTTCCTCTTGTAATTTAACCTCTAATAAATATCCATATAATTTTTAATTACTTTTTCATCAGTACCTTTTAAAATTTTAGCTAACTCAGTCATTTTGTTGTAAAGACCTTTTGATTTTCTATCTTCATTATATCTAGTTTGTATCTGTACATATGAGTACCAATTCATTTCTATTCCTTCTTGTTTCAACTCTTGAATAGATTTGAGTTCACCCTCTGCATTCAGTATTTCAACATATCAAACTGTTTGTTCCTTTTTATATATTATTGGGTATGAAAATGCTTTAATCGTTGATATCCAGACTGGAGTTTTTAAGTAGTGTAATCTTTTAACCTTTTCCCAATTTAATAGCAAAGCCTTCCTTATATAATTTCTTCTAAAATAACCATGTGCTTTAGTTCCCTTATTCCATAAAAAAGCATGCCATCCCAACAGTAAATCATGACCAATAATTCAGAGTTTTTTAGTGTTATCCACTCCTTAATCCACATCAGGTTTGTTGCTTGATAATATAACTCCCAGTCAGGTAAGCCCAATCCTCCTCTTGTTCTAGCATCTTGTAACAATTTGAGTTTTATTCTTGCTTTTTTCCCTTGCCAAGTAAACTTCAAAACTATTTTATTTAGATCTTCAAAAAAGTTCTTGCCCAATCTGATTGGGATTGTCTGGAACAGGTATAAGATTCTGGGTAAAATGTTAAGAAATTCTTCCTATCATTGATAGTTGTAGGTTTTTCCATTTCATCAAGTCAGTCGCAATTTGTTGTTTTAGTCTAGTATAATTGTCCTCCTTGAGACTGCTACATCTAGCTGATAAGTATATCCCCAAATATTTAACCTTGCTTGTGATTTGAATCTGCAAAGCTTCTGCCAACTCTTCCTTTTGTCTTAATGGTATGTTCTTTGTCAAAATCTTTGTTTTGTCTTTATTTATTTTCAAACCTCTGGATCTCTCTGGAACTTGGAGGAAGGGAGGTTGGCTCTTCCGGAGCTCATAATCTAAACTCTGTGTTTGCGCAATTTTAATCGGGTATGTTGAGTGTATGGGATTGAATGTGTTAGTATGAAAGACCCACTTTTAGTATTATTACTGCTGTATTTTTTTTCTGTGTTTTTAACTATATTGTGGGGACTGTTTGCGTGAGTGTCTGAGTATGTCTGATTCGGAGGACCTGGCGGGGCATGCGGGGGTCATTGGGGTGGTTGGGGGAATTACACCCACGGGAGAGAGTCGGAGCATTGCGGTCATAACAGGGAGAGGCAGATACGGCGGGGACTTTAGGGCTGGCCATTACCGGGGAAGGAGGGTTCGCTATATCGCAGAGATCCCTCCTTCCGGCCCTATGAGTCCCACTCCAAGGTCAGATGGCGTGAGCAATCAGGACCCTGGTCTCAGGCTGCTGTCGCTAAATGCCAGGTCTGTTATTCATAAGGCTCCCCTCGTCCGGGACTTGATTGTAGACGAGGGGGCAGACCTGGCATGTATTACTGAGACATGGCTGGGCACGGAGGGAGGAGTCCCCCTCGTAGAGATGTGCCCAGACGGATTTCAGGTGCTTCATCAGCCGAGAGCCCAGGGAAGGGGTGGCGGTGTGGCTATTGTAGTCCGGGAGTCTTTAGCACCTCATAGGATCCCTGCTCCGGAGCTTGCCGGGTGTGAGTCCCTACTAGTGAAGTTGGACCTCAAGGGTCAAGTGGGTCTGCTGCTAACGTACCTGCCTCCCAACTGCGTTACAGCAGCCCTCCCCTCCCTCCTCGAGTCAGTAGCCGAGCTAGCAATTGAGTTCCCTAGGCTAATGGTTCTGGGGGACTTCAATTTGCCTTCGCTCGGTGAACACTCTGATGGAGCGCAGGAGTTCATGGCTTCCATGACAGCCATGGGCTTGACCCAGGTAATCCGAGGCCCTACCCACTCAGCGGGGCACACACTCGACCTCGTATTCCTCTCTGAGCAGTGGAGTTATGATCTTGGTCTGAGGGGAAATGAGACCATTCCCCTGTCGTGGTCAGACCACTACCTACTGAGGCTAGACCTCCGGAGGCCAAACCCCCACTGTAGGGAGGAGGAACCGACCAGGTGGTTCCGCCCCAGGCGACTTATGGACCCTGTTAGGTTCCAGACGGAGCTTGGGGTTATTCCAGATGCTCTCGCCCACAGTTCGGCGGAGACTTTTGCTGCGGCCTGGCACTCGGCAGCATCAGGGTCTCTCGACCGGATTGCGCCACTACGGCCCCTCCGGGTCAGCGGCTCACAGAGGCCTCCTTGGTTCACCGAGGAGCTCCGGGAGATAAAGCGCCGGAGGAGACGCCTAGAGCATCTGTGGAGATCTGATAGGTCCGAGTCGAACCGAGCACTGTTGACAGCTTGCACCAAGGAGTACATTCGAGCATTAAGAACAGCTAAAAGATCACACATTGCCTCCTTGGTAGCGTCCGCCGAGTCCCGCCCAGCCGCCCTGTTTAGGATAACCCGCTCCCTCCTAAATAGGAGGGAGACGGGGAACCCCCTACAGGGTAAGGCTGAGGAGTATGTTCAGTTCTTGGCGGACAAAGTTGCTTGGTTTCGATCGGACCTGGACTCCACTCTTGCAGATCCAGCCGAGACACAAGGGAATGACTTGGCAAACCATCTCTGGGTTGAGTTTCAGGATGTTGCCTCCGGGGATGTGGACAAGGCTATGCGAGCTGTGAGCGCCTCCACCTGTATACTGGACCCGTGTCCCTCTTGGCTGGTTGCCAACAGCAGAGAGGTGACACGAGGCTGGATCCAGGCGGTTGTTACCGCCTCTCTTCGGGAGGGGCACTTCCCCACCGCGCTTAAGGCGGCAGTGGTGAGGCCCCTCCTGAAGAAACCGTCTTTGGATCCAGCAGTTCTTAATAACTACCGTCCAGTCTCCAACCTCCCCTTTGTGGGGAAGGTTGTTGAGAAGGTGGTGGCCTTCCAGCTTCAGCGTACCTTGGAGGAAGCTAATTATCTTGACCCCTTCCAGTCTGGCTTCAGGCCCGGTTACAGCACAGAAACCGCTTTGGTCGCATTGACCGATGATCTCTGGAGAGCCAGAGATGGAGGCCATGTGTCCATCCTGGTTCTCCTTGACCTCTCAGCGGCTTTCGATACCATCGACCATGGTATCCTTCTGCGACGACTGCGGGAGGTGGGGGTGGGCGGCACTGTTCTACAGTGGTTCTCCTCCTACCTCTTGGACAGGTCGCAGTCGGTGTTGGTGGGGGGGGAGAGATCGTCCCCGAGGCCCCTAACCTATGGGGTGCCGCAGGGCTCGGTCTTGTCCCCCCTGCTATTCAACATATACATGAAACCGCTGGGCGAGATCATTCGGAGGCACGGGATTAAGTACCACCAATACGCGGACGATACACAGTTGTATCTGTCCACCCCGTGCCAACTCAATGAAGCGGTGGACGTGATGAACCGGGGCCTTGAGGCTGTTAAAGACTGGATGAGAGCAAACAAACTGGTGCTCAACCCAGAAAAGACCGAGTGGCTGTTGTGTTTTCCTCCCAAAAATTTGGTTAATGTTCCATCAATCAGGCTGGGGGGGCAAAATTTACACCCCTCAGACAGGGTCCGCAACTTGGGAGTCCTCCTGGACCCACAGCTGAGTTTTGACCATCATTTGTCAGCTGTGACCATGGGGGCATTTGCCCAGGTTCGCCTGGTGCGCCAGTTGCGGCCCTACCTGAACCGGGAGGCCCTCACAACAGTCACTCGAGCCCTTGTGATCTCTAGGCTGGAATACTGCAATGTGCTCTACATGGGGCTGCCCTTGAAGAGCATCCGGCGACTTCAGCTAGTCCAGAATGTGGCCGCGCGAGTGATCGTGGGCGCACCACGGTTCGCTCACATAACACTGATCCTCCGTGAGCTGCGCTGGCTACCTGTTGATCGTCGGGTGCACTTCAAGGTCCTACTTACCACCTATAAAGCGCTCCATGGTAGTGGATCTGGCTATTTGAGAGACCGCCTTCTGCCAATTACCTCCCTGTGTCCCATCAGATCGCACAGGGTAGGCCTCCTCCGAATTCCATCCGCCAGTCAGTGCCGACTGGCGACTACGCGGAGGAGAGCCTTCTCAGTTGCAGCTCCGACGCTATGGAACAATCTCCCCGTGGAGATCCGCACCCTCACCACCGTCCAGGCCTTCCGCACAGCCCTCAAGATCTGGCTATCCCGTCAGGCCTGGGGATAGGATTTTACTCTCTCCCCGCCCGAATGTTGAGTGAATGTTGTGTTTTACGGTTAATTTTTTTCTTTTTACTCACGTTTTTCTTTTATGTCTTGTCTTGCACTCCCTTCCCTCATTATTGTAAGCCACCCTGAGTCCCCTCAGGGAAAAGGGCGGCCTATAAATGTTCAATAAAAAAAAACAAAAAAACCTGCTACTTTTCCGTACTCCTCTATCCTTTCTAACAATTTGGGTGCTGTCTCTAGTGGCTCTTCAAGAATAAAAACCAAATCATGTGCAAACGCTTGTAGTTTGTATTCTTCTTTTTTAATTTTCATTCCTTTTATTTCTTCTTCTCTAATCTTTCTATTTAAAACTTCTAATGTTGAGACAAAAAGTAGCAGTGATAATGGGCAACCTTGTCTTGTACCTCTCTTTATTTCAATAGAATCTGTCAATTCTCCATTTACCATTATCTTTGCTGTTTGTTTATGACAGTGTTTTTCAACCACTGTGCCGCGGCACACTAGTGTGCCGTGACATAGTGTAAGGTGTGCCGTGGGAAAAACACCTGCCTATAGTCAATATAGGCACAGAGTTACATTTTTTTAACATTTTCTAATGGTGGTGTGCCTCGTGATTTTTTTCATGAAAAAAGTGTGCCTTTGCACAAAAAAGGTTGAAAAACACTGGTTTATGATATACCATTTGTATGGTTTGGATACATTTCTTACCAAAATCCATCTGTTCCAATTGTAAAAAACATAAATTGCCAATTCACGTTGTCAAAAGCCTTCTGTGCATCAAGAAACATCAAGGCCATTTGTTTTTCGGGATGGGCCTCATAGTATTCCAAAGTATTCAAAATCATTCTCATATTGTCTTTAATTTGTCTCTTTGGTAAAAAATAACATTTTGATCAGAGTGGATAAAGCTATTTAAGTACTTTTTGAGTCTCTCTGCTAATATAGATGCAAATAGCTTGTAATCTGAATTTAATAAAGAGATTGGTCTATAGTTCTTGGTTTGTGTTAAATCAATCTCCTCTTTAGGTAGCAATGCAATGTATGCTTCTGACCATGATTTAGTTATTCCGCTCTCAGATATCACTTCATTCATAAATTCTAAGAGTGGGAGAGACAAGATTTCTTCAAATGTTTTATAGAATTCCACTGGTAGTCCATCCGGACCTGGGGTTTTTCCATTATTTTGTTTTTTAAGTGCTTCCATTAGCTCCATCATTGTTATTTTACTTTCCAATATTGTTCTAGTTTTGTCTGATATCTGGGGAAGATTAGCATCCTATAGATACTTTTTAATTCCTCCCTCTTCCATTTTCTCTTGTTCATACAGCTTAACATAGTAGTCTTGTATAATTATCTTTTTCTTAGCGTTTCCATACTGAATTTATCCTTGCTCATTTCTTAATTGGAATATTTTCTTTGCTTCTCTCTCTTTTTTCAGTTTATATGCCAACCATCTGCCTGGTTTATTTGCATTTTCAAAATAATTCTGTTTAGTGCCTCTAATTTTTTATGCCAGTTCTTCCTTTTCCAGTAGATCCATTTTATGTTTGATTGTATCCATTTTTATTTTAACATCTTTTTTGTGGCAATCTCTGTAACTCTTTTTCAAGTATTTTATAATCATTGTCTATGGCTTTATACATTTGTCTTTTCTTTGAATATCTCTTCCTTGTGTAGTCTATTATCAGACCTCTAATAACAGCCGTCATTGTATCCCAAAGATTCGGCATTGATGTATCTTCTTTTCTATTTTCTTTAAAGAAAAAGGCCAATTCTTTTTCCATTTTCTGTACAAAGTCTTTTTCTTTCAATATGATATTATTTAGTGTCCATCTAGATCTTGTCCTTTGGCCTTTCCATTTAATTGTAATTGGGTTATGGTCTGCCCAAGTGCTTGTTTCAATCTCAATTTCTTGTACATTGCAAATCAATTCTGTTGAGGCCCATATCATATCAATTCTGGAAAATGATGAATGTCTATTTGAATAAAAAGTATATTGTTCTTTTGTAGTATTTCTTTCTCTCCATATATCTTTTAAATTTATTTCATCTATCATCCTGAAGAAGGATTTCGGAAGCAGTTTTCTATTTAACTTTGTTGTTTTGTATGTTTTGTAGTCCATGTTCTGATTTACAATGCCATTAAAATCTCCCATCATACACATATCAACATAGTCCAAATCCAAGATTTTTTTGTGCAGTTTTTTATAAAATTCATCTTGCTTTTCATTAGGAGCATAGATTCCAATTAGGAGTATTTTTTTGATATTATCCATAATTTCCACCATCAAAATTCTTCGCTGGAATATTAGCTTTAATATAGAAGATCACTCCTCTTTTCTTACAATTCGCCAGTGTAGTAAACATTTTCCCAAGCTTTGGTTGTGTTAGTAGGTGTTCATGTCTCTTTTGAATATGTACTTCTTATAGGCAGATTATGTAAAGTATTAGCTTTTCTAATTTGTGAAATATTTTCTTTCTTTTAATTGCTGAGTTAAGTCCTTAAAATATTGATTGTGACCATTTTTCCCTCCATATTTATACTTTATATACAGGATTTATAGCTCTAGTTGATCTGGGTTCTCGTTGTTCTCTGAGATTTACACCACCAACCACACCTTTTTTATCAATTCTGCCTACGGCTCCTTCTACTTTTTCAATCTCAATTATGGGTGTAGCATCCCACCATCCAGTGCGATCCCACAGAGTTGGCCTCCTCAGGGTGCTGTTGTCCTGACAGTGTCAGCTAGCAACCCCCAGGTGGGGAGAGCCTTCTCTGTGGAGCGCCTTCCCTCTGGAATGAGCTGCCCCCAGAGCTTTGCATAATCCCCGACCTCCGGTCCTTTCGACATGCCCTAAAAAGTTGGATTTTCCAGCAAGCTGGCCTGGCCTGAATAGAATAAAATATAGGATTAATTTGGTTGTTAATTTTAATTTAATTTTTAAAATTTTATTGTAAATATCAATTGAGGTTTTTTTGGATACTTTATTTAATGTCCCTTTTAATTTTTGTAATATGTGTTTTCTTTTATGTTGTATGCCACCCTGAGTCCTTGGGAGAAGGATGGCATATAAATCCAATAAACCTAAACCTAAACTCCTCAACCTTCTTCTCTTCTTGTTGAACCTTTTCTTCAATTTTTTGGACTCTGTCTCCGTATTTCATCATCCAGTTTTGCATATCTTCCATTTTCCCTTCCATTTTAGCAACTTTTTGTTCCATGCTTTGTTTTTATTGCTCTATGGTTTCAATTCTTTTTTCTATATTCTCAGTCTTCTTTACAATGGTGTCTAACTTTTCATCCTTGCTATCAGCTCCTGCTTGTAATTTCTGTATCACTTGCATGATTACCTCTAAAGTTACTCACTTCTTTTCTTGTTGAAGCATCCACTGTATTAATCTTTGTCCTCCTGCAGGTGAAGAGGCAGAGGTGTGGTTTTTCTACTCATTTTCTAATTTTTTTCTTTTATATTCTAGTCCAATTAATATCACAAAAATTTAAACATCAACTTATGAAGATAAGAGATTATAAATAAAGTGAGAGGAGAGAAAAAAGGAGGAAAGAGGAAAAAGTGAAAATCTCTCACTTAAAAAGAAAAGTAAAGGAATAAAAAAGAGAAAGGAAAGAGAGAGGAGAAAAAAAAGTCTTCAATCCAATTTACTAAATTTTAAGGCAAGCCATCCATTTGTGTCCAATATCTTCAAAAGAAAAAGAGAGCAAAAAAAATCAGGAATCAATACTTCAAAGCCTCAAAAAAAAAAAAGGGAGTCAAAAGCCAAGAAAAAAAATCACCACCTCCCCAGCAAGATAATATAAGAATAGTATAAGAACTGCCACAAAGCTAGAAAAATTAAATTTTATCTTTTTTATCTTTTTTTAAAGATAAAAGTCTTTCCAAGGTCACTCTGAGATTTCCCTTAGCACTTCTGTTTAGTCCAAAGTAAGTTTCCAGACACTGAAACTTCCACAGGAAACAGCTGTGAAAACAATTGTATTCCTGCCCCTTTCAGTCCTTAACCAAATAACTTTCTTTTTTTATATATAAAATACTTTTTATTTTCCATTTTCATATCATATAAACACATGTATACTATTACATAGCCAATATCATATTGGATTAATTAATAATTACATCAGTTCATCTTGCCATCAACTCCCGGGGGAAAAAAAACTAAAAAAGATAAAAACCAATTATTAGCTCTTCTGCTCTCCATACACCACTTTCTCCTGCCTCTCTCCTCCCCCTCCTTACCTCCTTACCTCCTTACTTCCCTCCATCATCCTTTTCTACTCTACTTCCCCTTCCTTTCCCCTTCTCATCTCTTCTCATTCCACTCCTCCTTATTCTCCTCATCTTCCCCCCTTACGCTCTCTCCTATCCCTCTCTTCCTATCTTTCTTCTCTCCTCTGCTTCCCACTCTTCCTCTCATTCACTTGGTGTATTTCAGCTTCTGAGCAAACTCCATTCTGTGTTGATGGTATTTATACTTCCATATCCATATACTTAACATATTTTAGTTTTAAAGAAAAAATAAGAGAAGACAGTATACATGTGCAATCATATTACTTTAAAATCTAACACCCCTCGTCAAGCCTAATATACTTCCCCCCTCCCCCCTCCCTCCAAATCCCCCCAACCTTCCCTCCCCTGACTTCCCAGAACCCATACACGGTATAAATCTTTAACAAAAACAGTCTAAAATATATTTGAAAAAAGAGTAGGAAATTGATAACATCTTTAAATTGAACTTAGCTCCTCCTTGCTAGGCTAACTTTAAACAATTTATATCATTCCTGATCTTAATCATAAGCTATCTGGAATTTCGTAGTGCCATATTTATTTTACGTATAATCAATCCATTTTTTCCAGTCTCATTTATATCTCTCATTTGAGTAGTCCTTAAGATATGCAGATATTTTAGCCATCTCGGCTAAATTTGTGACTTTCAATGTCCATTCTTAAATAGTAGGCAAGTCTTCCTTCTTCCAGTATTGCGCCACTAACAATCTAGCTGCAGTTATTAAGTGCAAAATTAATCTCTATCGCTGTACAATCAGTAATTATACCTAACAGAAATAACTGAGGGGTAAACTTTATCCTTTTTTTAAGAACATTTTGCATAATCCACCATATTTTTATCCAGAATGCCTTAACTTTTTTGCAAGTCCACCATTTATGAAAACATGTAGCATCCAGAGAATCAAATCTCCAGCATTTGGGTTGTAAGTTCGGATACATAAAAGACAACTTTTTAGGATCTAAATGCCATCTATAAAACATCTTGTAAAAGTTTTCTCTCAAGTTTTGGGCTTGTGTAAATTTTACATTTTTTACCCAAATCCTTTCCCATGTATCCAGCATTATTGGTTCTTCAATATTTTGAGCCCACTTTATCATACAGTCTTTAACTAATTCTGTTTCGGAGTCCATCTGTATTAATACATTATATAATCTCTTTATATGCATTAAACTTTGATCTCTTATTTGTTTAAGTAAATTATCCTCGACTTGCATAAAACCAATTTTTTGATCTGTTTTCCACCTGGCCTGTAGCTGCCCATACTGGAACCATGTTTGGATTACCTTTTCCTCTTTTAATTCATCCAAGGATTTTAGTTGTAATACACCCCTTTCTTGGGTAAGAAGCTGTCTGTAAGTAATTATATCCTGTTTTTGTACTATGTTCATATTTTCTATTGCATGTCTAGGAATTGCCCACATGGGTATCTTATCATTTAATTTGTATTGATATTTTTTCCAGACCCGCAGTAGAGCATTCCTTAAAATATGACTTTTAAAATTCTTATCCACTTTTTTGTTATATAGCAGTTAAGCATGCCAACCATATACCAGATCATGCCCCTCGATATTAAGTATTCTATCATTTGTTAAATTAATCCAATCACTAATTACAGATAAAACTACTGCATCATAATATAATTTTAAATTGGGTAATTTCAAACCTCCCCTCTCATGCACATCTTGCATTATTTTTAGTTTTACTCTCGGCTTCTTCCCTGCCCATACAAATTTATTAATACCCTTCTGCCATTCTAACAGGTTCACATCTTTTTAAAGTATTTGGTAGCATTTGGAAAAGAAATAAAAATTTAGGTAAAATGTTCATTTTCACTGCTGCTATTCTCCCCAGCAAGGATAACTGTAACTTCTCCCATTTTTTCATCTCTGTCTGTATACTACGCCAAAGTGGTTCATAATTATACTTATATAGCTTCCCATTTGAGCTTGAAATATGAACACCTAAATATTTGACCTTTTTAACTATTTCACATCATATCATTCCTTCTAGTTCTTCCTTTTGTTTAGTATTCATATTTGTAGCTAATATCTTTGTTTTCCCTAAATTTATTTTAAAGCCAGACACTTGACCATATTGATTAATCGTATTCATTAAAACCATACTGGATTCCTGCGGTTGTTCCAATATTATGACCAAATCATCCGCAAAAGCGCGGACTCTATATTCTTGCTGCCTAATCTTGATCCCTTTCAAACCATCCAAGCCCCGTATTTTATTCAACAATACTTCCAAAGTTATAATAAACAATAATGGGGACAAAGGACAGTCCTGTCTTGTACCTTTTCCAATTTGAAAAGAGTCTGTTAAACTTCCATTGACTATGATTTGTGCTGTTTGCTGTTGGTATATTGCTTTAATTGACTGTAAAAAATTATCTCCTATCTGCATTTTTTGCAGTATCTTCAGCAGAAATTGCCAGTTAACTCGATCAAAGGCCTTCTCAGCATCCAAAAATATAAACGCAGCAGGGATCTGGTTGTTCTTTCCCAAATATTCTAATGCATTAATAATTAATCTGACATTACTTTTCATCTGTCTCCCCTGTATAAAACCTGTTTGGTTCGTGTGTATCAATTGTTGAATGACCAACATTAACCTATTTGCTAATATTTTAGTAAAAATTTTATAATCTACATTCAGTAATGAAATAGGTCTATAATTTTTGGGTTGAGTAGTATCTTGATCTTCTTTGGGTATCAAAGATATAAACACTGTCTTCCAAGATGGAGGGACTTTACCTTCCGTTTGAATCATATTAAATAATTCTCTAAGAGGTTCTACCATTTCTAACTGTAAGTTTTTATAGTAAACCGCTGTCAAGCCATCTGTACCTGGTGCTTTCCCTGACTTTAATTGCTTAATTACCTGCAGGATTTCCCCCAAGGTTATTGGTTGATTCAATTTTTGCCTGTGTTCTTCTCTAACTGAAGGTATTTTCTCTTTGTCTAAATATTTGTCTATGTCTAAACCATTAATTTTATCCCCTTTATACAGTTCTGTAAAAAATTCCCAGAAAGCCTTTTGAATCTCTTCCTGTTGAAACACCTCCTTCCCTCTGTAAATCAGTTTAGATATATTTCGAGTTTTCCTTTTTTTCCTAATCTGATAAGCTAACCATCTGCCAGGTTTGTTTGCATTACAAAAAGTATTGTGTTTTGCATATAATAAATTAGTAGCTACCTGGTCAGAGATCAACATGTCAAATTGAGATTTTAATATGTTAATAGTTTCCTTAACCTTTGTATCGTCTGGGTTCATTGTTAACTCCAGCTCTTTTCTCTTAATTTCCTCTTCCAGTTCTGTTCGTTTTAACCCTTGCTTATTTCTATGTGTTTTATTTATATTCATCAAAACTCCTCTCATATACGCTTTGCTTGCATCCCATACAAATTCCATAGATGTACCCTTATTCATATTCAAAACAAAATATTCAGATAGTAATTTTTTACAATCATTAATATACTTTTCATATCTAAATAAGTTTTCATTCAATCTCCAAGACCTTCTTGCCTGCACTACCCTTCCCAACTCCATCCAAACTGGGTTATGGTCCGAAAGGACCCTAGCCGCAATCTTTGTTTTCTTGACCCTAGAAAGCAAATCATTAGTGGTTAGAATAAAATCAATCCTTGAAAGGGATTGATGCCTGTCCGAGAAGAAAGTGAAGTCATATTCCTCTGCATTTCTTTCTCGCCAAATATCTCTCAATTCAAAATCATCCATAATGTCAAAGAAAGATTTGGGTAACTTTGCTCGCATCTTGGTATTTAGGTGGGAAATCTTCTTATCTCTCTTAGTGTCTATCACTCCATTCCAGTCACCCAATAGTATACAGGAAGTATAGTCCCACTGTACTAATTTAGCATGAAGATTTCTATAGAATCTATCTTGCTGTTGATTGGGAGCATAAATTCCCCAAAGTAATGTCTTTTTCCCTTCTAAGATTAAGTCTAAAGCAATATATCTTCCGAAGGGATCTGCTTCTATTAATTCAGCTTTCATATCTTTTCTTAAGTATACAACTATACCATTCTTCTTTTCCATAGCAGAAGCTGCAAAATGTTGACCAAGTTTTGAGTTGATCAAATATTTTTGATCAGTTGACTTGATATGAGTTTCTTGCAAACAAATTACATCGTTCTTAAACTGTTTGAGATAATGAAATATTTTCTTCCTCTTCTGTGGAGAATTCAGTCCGTTGACATTCCATGTTAAAATCTTAGTTGTCATCTTTGGTTGGTTGAAGCATATTTAGAGCTTCCTGCATGGCCTGTTTAACCTTAGGTATAGTTCCTCCCACTGCTTCCAGATTTGTTATTGTAGTTAGCAATAGCAATAGCAATAGCAGTAGACTTATATACCGCTTCATAGGCCTATCAGGCCTCTCTAAGCGGTTTACAGAGAGTCAGCATATTGCCCCCAACAATCTGGGTCCTCATTTTACCCACCTCGGAAGGATGGAAGGCTGAGTCAACCCTGAGCCGGTGAGATTTGAACCGCTGACCTGCTGATCTAGCAGTAGCCTGCAGTGCTGCTCTTTAACCACTGCGCCACCTTGGCTCAGTTCCTTGATCGATGGCCGATGATTGTTGATGCTGTTGCTTTTTAGCTTGTTTCTCCATACGTCTAGTAGTCATGCGGCTAGGTCTTGGTTCCATAGCACCTTGCACTTCTAGGGAAGAGAGATGCTCCATCTTGTCTGGTGGTTGTGTAGTTTGCTGTCTATCCTGTCCTTCTTGTGGTCTTTCTCTAGGTCCAGATGGTGCAGGGTGTCCGGCCTTCAATATATTATAATAAAAATCTCGGGCTTTCCATACAGAGTTGAGGCGGTACCTTTGCTTATCAAATGTAAATATGATGCCAAATGGTGCATCCCATCTATACTGTATCTGACGATTTCTGAGTTCTTCGACCAAAAAAGCGTAGTCTCTCCTGGCTCTTAACATTTGAGGTGGTATCTCTTTCAAAACAGCCAGGTCTTGGCCGCCAATTTGAAGCTTAGTGTTATAAGACGCTTGCAGTACCATATTTCTAAGCTCTCTTGTAGTAAAATATATAACGATGTCTCGAGGAAGCTGCTTCTGCTTTGCCAGCCAGGAGTTAACGCGGTAAGCTTTGTCAATTTGCCAGTCTAGGTTGGTCCCTGGTCTTCCCATCAGGCGGTCAAAAGCTTCCGATAGGATCTGTTTCAGGTTCTCCTGTTTCTCCTCACGCAGCCCCCTTACTCTTAATGCGAACTCCATTTGTCGGTACTGTATCATAATAATTTCTTTTTCAGCATTTTCCACTTTTTGTTCCACCACCTCTGTTTTCAATGTCAAGTTAGCATTGGCATCATTAAGAACCTCTAGAGTATCTTCCATTCCAGAAATATGTTCTGTTAATACAGTTACAAGTCTCAGCATGTCGTCTCTAATTTTACCAACCTTAGCATCAAATTTCTCATACAGCTCCTGTTTAAGTCCTTTTATTTCACTTTTAATTTCTTCTTTCATTTCTTTTATTTCCTCTTTTCTCTCCTGCTTTACCACCTCTCTATTACCTCTAAACTTATCTTCCATTTTAATTGTCTGTGCATTAAGAGCCTCGCTTAGATTACTCAGGAAAAATTCTTTCGTTAACACATCCCCAGCAGGGGGCGTAGGAAGTGGAGGCTGCAGCTTTGTGCCAGGCACTGAGGATGTGCCCCTGGAAGTAGAGGGTGACGACTTCAAGTTAATATTTGGTTTTGAGGCCATTTCAAAATTTATCTGCCTGCAGTTAATAAAACTCTATTGCCTGAATATGCAGCTTTAAGTAAAGAGGCTGAGTTCCCCTTTTATTTTGAAGTTTAAGGCTTGGCAAAACTTTCAGTGAGTAAACATTGTAACAAGACCGTTCAGCAGATTCATCACCATTTAACTTCCAGATAAGCAAGGTTAATGAAGGAGTAAAATTCTTGTAGAAATGAAACTAATTAAAAAGCTTCTGCTGGCCTATTGTGAAACCAAAACATATGATAAGCAATCTCTTTTGTTTTGAATTCTTGTGAGGATTAACAAAAAGTGTTCGTTATTACCGGAGAAACCAGCCTGCTCGGCGCCATTTTAAAAGCCTCTAAGTAAAGAATTTTTCAGAGGACAAAAAGAAAAGAAGCTAAAATGTTGATAAACAATTATTGTCCACGCAGACGGATTCAGCTCGTGATAAGATTAAATCAAACAAAACTTTGAACAGAGTGGGGGAGACCTACTTTGTCCTCCACAAGGCAGTTTGAAGTTCCCAGCACGGACAGCCGTTCTGCCTTGGGCTAGCCCCCCTTTCCCTGCAAGCACAATAGCTGCAAAAATCGAAGAGCATTTGCCAGCAAAACAGTAGGGAATGATCCAGGAGTTCCCACCAGACAAAAATAAGCAGTAAGCAGCAAGGCTAACCAACGGCCGCAGACAGGCAGCAAAGCCGGGGAGATCAGGGTGTGAGCTGGGCTAGCTACCATGAAGTGAGGTCAATCTCCTGAAAATAAACAAGGCGAGTTAGTGGAGGGCGAAGCTCCCTCCACTGCACATGCACATGAGCATGCAGGACAAACTGGGAGGAAGGGAAATTGACCATCTGACCACCTAATGAAATCCAGCAAACAAGAGGTGCTCCTCTACAAAGTTATACCTGCAAGAAATGCCGTTGTGAGTGTACCAAGAGGAGGAATAAAAATAAAATAAACAAATAAATAAATAATCCTTCCTCACCAACCACACCAATTCCTCCACAACAAACTTACCATGCCAGGCAAACACTCTACTGCCAACCCCCCCCCCCAAAAGAAGGAGATCCTACTGATGAGCCATACGACTCCTGAATATGCTTCATCTGTACAGAAGCATTCGAGGAGGATGAGAGTTCCATGGAGTGCTCCCTATGTGACACGTATGCTCACCACAAGTATTTGGGTTAACAAACATCCCAGTTTGCCCATCATGCAAGCCTAGTCTGGACAAATTTATTGTCCTACTTGAATAGGTGGACACCATAGAAGTGTATACCTTGAAGAAAAAGAAAAAATGCAGAAAAGCAAAGGACCAATATCCTGAAATCCTATCGCAACCCAACTACCCCAGTTGCAGGAAACCACTAATCCTGTGAATAACATCTCCATCCTTGTCAAAGATTGAATGTAAATTGAAGCGTCCCAATGCAATCTTAATTGACAACAATGAATCTGATGACGCCAACGAATCTGGATGACATCAATGAATCTGACTATATCACAAAGATTTGCAACATCATCCACAGCTTCCAGGAATCAAGCATTATTCCCAAATGAAATAATCAATGTTTCCTACGACAGCCCTGAGTTCAAGAATAGTGACATCTCGGTGGCCCCACACTTCTGCAGAGTCATTTGCAAGAGTGAAACTAGCAAACACAAATTCATCTCCACAATAAACTCACTTGCCAAAAGCTGCACAAACCATAAGAAACTTCGTTCATGGCCCAACCTCTCCATATTACAACGTGCCTGTGCCTGTGAGCTCTGCTCGGAGCTTAAAAGATGCCAGGACCAAGATGAGACATACCTGTATATTGACTACCATGCTGACTGTATCAAATGCAAGACCAGCATCTTGCATCCCATCAACTTCCCTCCCAACAACCAAAACTAGGTATGCATGTCCCTAACATCCTCAAGGTCCACCCCTACAGGTCTAAGATGGGTGGGTTCCGGCAGGCATCACTTGTGTGCATGCTTGATGTGTGCTATGCGTGCATGCACAGTGCAATAAAAATAGTTCTGTGCCTGCAAAGAAGCAAAAAAGAAGATGGAACTGGAAAACCAGTTCAGGGGAGTGGCAGGCCTGGGTTGCTGCTGGTTTCAGGGATCCAGGCTGCCATACCACTATCGGTTCAGACGAACAGTTGTGTGACAATCAGCTGTGCCACACGATCATCTGAAGTTTTTTTTATTTTTTAAAGCATTTTTTACTGCTGGTTCGGGTGAATAGGTAGTTAAAATGCTTTTAAAAAAAGTTCCAATGATCGCACACAACAGCTGATTGTCACACAACTGATTGTCAGAACTTTAAAAAAAATTTTTACTACCACTTCGGGTGAATAGGTAGTAAAAATGCTTTTAAAAGTTTTTAAAAAGTTCCAATGATCGCACACAACAGCTGATTGTCACACAGCTGATCACCGGATTTTTTTTTACTTTTTTAAAGCATTTTTTACTGTCAATCTGACAATCAGCTGTGCAACAATCAGCTGTGCCATACAATTTATATTTGCTAGAAAGCAGGAAATCTGGGTGGAGATGCCAGCGTGGAAGAAGAAGATTGGACCATGTGATGGATTTGTGGGTGTGGGGACAAGATCATGAACTTTCAACTGGGTGGGAATTCTAGGTAACTTCCAGAATTGGGATTCCACAGATGTACTAAGATGTCTGACTTATTAAATTGGAACTTTAAGGATCGTTTTGCCTTGGACTCTGATTTAATTCTGCATGATACTTGGAATGCTGACACTGTGGCCATATAAATTTTCTTAAATAAATATATAAATAAAGATTTCATCATGCAAATGATATACTGCCATAATACTGTACTTCCTTTTCCAAAGCAGTCATTTATCTTACTATTCTGCAAATATTTCAGGAAAATCAGAGATGATAAAGGTGAATAACAGGATGCTAGGTGATAGTATTAATGTTTAATTGCTGATATCCTATAGCAGAACACAAATTACTTTGAATTATTGTTGCATATGCTAACTGTTGGCCAATTTATTTTTCTGTGTTAGATACCCAGAGCCTTACACAGCATACTTTCTACCAGGCAGTGATTCTGAATTCACTGTATCTCCTCAAGCTGGGGAGCTTCTTCCACTTGACACAGCAGGAACCTGCATTACTGTTGGATTCAAGCCCAGTATGTACAGCAAAAACCACAAAGCCACTCTGGTAATACAGGTGAGCCCTAAGAATGAGATTCTTGATTACCACACTTCTTGATTACCACAAGACAATATTTCTATAGCTAAATTTTCATGCTTTTCTATACAAAAGCAACTGAGAAAAGTTTTATTTCCTAATAAATTAGGAAAATATCGTAATTATATTCAATTTTTGTGCTGTATTTGCAGAATTATAAATTGATAAGAAAATAAATCAGCTTATGAAATATAAACATATTGTTTTCATTGTATTACAAGAAAACCTTGATTTAATGAGCTACTGTTACTCCTACATGTTTGTTAAATTCATTCTTAGTGACTTATGTAATTTGCATTAAGGCTTTAATATACAAATAACATTTGGGTCAAATTCAATAATTTGTGTAGAGATAGTTGTCAACTTATAACTATTTGTTTAGCAACCACTTGAAGTTACAACTTTACCGAAAAATATGACTTATAACCTGTCCTCACATTTACAACTGTTGCAGCATCCAAGCAGTCATGTGATCATGATTTCCATGCTCGTCAACTGTTGCACATTTATAGTAATTTTAACATCCCACAGCCATGTGATCACTATTTGCATCTTTCCCAGCTGGTTTCCAACAAGCAAAGTAAAGAAGGAAGCATGTTGCAAATCATGGTCATATGATACCTCATTTACGACAGCACCACTTAATGACAATTTTTGTGGTTATAAGTCAAGAACTAGTTGTAATAATATTGCTCATTGCAAATTACAATGCAGACTAATGTAAATGTAAATACCGTGTCCAGACAATTTGAGATGTAATGGACATTTAAAGAGATGTCAATATGGAAATTTGCCCATTTCATCCAAAACCCTATATTAAATGGGGTATATTAAAGTGAGTTTTACTTTATTTTAACAATTACCGTAGGTATGTTCATAAGGGAATATTTGAAATCAGAGCTTCCATGCATGGCGGTTTTTTATTTTTTTTAAATTCTGTGACGGTTTTTCTTCCATATGTCTTAAACATGGAGAATGTTAGTTTAGCCTTTTTTTAAAAAAAGGTGATTCTTCTTTTGCCAGCTGTGAGATTTTATTCCCTCAGGATTCCCTCAGTTGTGTGAAACTCAGTTCTACTCATGCCTTAGGAAGAAACCAATATCATAAACTGCTTAGAAGTTATTACACACACACACACACACACACTATAAACAAATCATCCTTGAATTAGGAGAACAGAAAGGTGATTTAAGTTTTTTTTTCCCTAAAGAGGTTAAAATAGAGCCACTGTTGAAAGGATACCAATGTTTCCTTATAATTAAAGTGACATTTTAAAACTGTACATAAATTCTGGGAGGAAGAGAGTCCTGAAACTATAAATTGTTTTAGTAAATCATTTATTTTAAGTCTGAAGTATGGTTAGAACTGAATATGTCTCATTTTAAAGATGCTTATTCATGCTGTACCCTTTACTCTAGTACAACATAAGCTGTTTTTCAAATATGACTTGAGTAACATTTTGGTAATGTTGATCATAGAATTAAATTCAACTGGCTGATATTTCTTCCTATAGTCTTCTACTGGCTTTTAAAAAGTAAGCGATGAGAATGATCCATTTTCTCTGTACACTATGTAGAGTTCACATAAAATACAAATTTCAGTAATAGTTAATATTATGACCTGCTCTCTTTTTCTGAGAGCACTATTGAAGAAATTGCATTCATTTGTTGTAAACCAGAGGTGGGTTCCTACCAGTTTAGACTGGTTCAGCCGAATAGGTGTAACTTGGCGGCCTGGGTCGCTGAAACCGGCAGCAACCTAGGCCTGCCACTCCCTGGAACCAGTTGCCTTGTTGCTCGCCCAGCCCACCAGCCCCACCCAGTCACTCCTTTCCTCCCAGGCAGCTTCCCTGCCTAAGCTGCCACGTGGTCCCTGCCCTGTGCCTCAGCTGAACTGCCTCCTCCTGCCTACAGGTAAGTCTCGCTAGCCCCCCCCTGCCCTGGAGTTTGCTGTGCACCCCCTACCGTCCACACCAGGCTTGCAACCTTCCCTTCCCCCACCTCTTCCAGGATCCCCACAAGCCCCATTTTGGCTCCCAGCAGGTTTCAGGCAGGCCTACTAGGTCCAAAATAGGGTGTGGCTGGCATGGTGGAGGACACACCCATTTTGGCTGCCAGCAGGCCTCAGGCAGGCCTGCTAGGCCCAAAATAGGGCATAGGGGGTGTCAAGCAAGCCTCCCTGCAGCCCCCTGGGAGAAAAAAGGGGAGAAAGAAAGAAATCGTCACCATTTGGGGACCCCCAAGTGCATGGAGCATAGGTCTGCAAACTTGGCAAATTTAAGACTTGTGGACTTCAACTCCCAAAATTCACCTCTGCTGGCTGGAGAATTCTGGGAGTTGAAGTCCACAAATCTTAAAGTTGCCACGTTTGAAGACCTCTGCTAGCTGCTATCCTTAGTCTCAGGCTAAGCTAATCAATAGTGGAGGTCTAAGAATGCCAGATGATCAATGGACATGTTCTCAGTTTCAAAACATCTGGCTTTTTTTCCTCCTACCAAAGACCTTCTGGGGTTCTTCACAGAAAGGGAGAAAAAGGATAGGAAAGAAAGACCACAAACTTGCCACTAGATGCAGTTTCAGAGGATGCTTTGAAACAGCACAGCAATACAAGGCTGGAAATGACCTCAGAGGTCATCTAGTCCAACCCCGTGATCCAGCAGAAGACCTTATATCATCTTGGTTATTTTGATGCCTCTAACACAGAGGAGAAATCCCCAGGCATTGCCAACCTTAGTTAAAATACAACCTAGAGCAAAAACTTCATGCAGTATTAAAAAGAATAGAAAAGGGGACTGCTGTGTATTGTTTAATGGACTGCTAAATTGACAAAATGGATGGCTAAATTGGCCACACCCACCCAGTCACATGACTGTCAAGCCATGCCCAAAGAATAAGCCACACCCACAGACTTAGTAGTAAAAAATTTTGAAACCCACCACTGTTCTAAACTGTTTGCATAAAGTTGTGCAAGCTCTTAAGTAGGGCTTATTTTGGGGGGTAGGGCTTATTTTCAGGGAAAGGGGGGGTACTCGCTGTTTGCTTTTTCAATGCCATATTATGAGATAACCCATTAACTCAAACTAAGATGCTAAAAGTTTATGCTATTTTTTGTGCTTACCCCCAATAGTCACTGGGATACAAATAAAGCCACTGCTTTATTTGTTAGTTTTGTGTACTTCCTACTGTGCAATAATCTCCTTGAAACATAAATCCAAACTGTGGCACTTTAACAAGTGCACAGATTACCTGGGGTGCTAGACAGTGTGCATATTTGAACATGCTGCTCTTAGTACATAAAACAAAATGCTCTTTCTTATTATGGGTAGTAATGCTTTCTTTCCACTATGGTGCAGTTTCAACAGTGTACCATGCTCCATGCACCCCCACATGGAAAACAATGAAAGACATAATTATAGGCATTGTGCCAGATACCTCTATATGCTTCACAGTAACAAAATAAAACTTTTATTGAATCTTTTCTTCTATGTTTTCAGACTGCATCAATGCAATGGATGTATGAAATTAATGGTCTACTCCCAAAGACTATCCCACCCACTGCTTCAGCAAAAGTAATTTGCAAGAATACGTACATGAGATCAGCAACAGTGCGACAGCACAATTTTGTACGGGAAAATATGAAAATCTTGTCCACCAGTGTGTCCTCCCCAATTAAAGGGGCACCTCTCATTTTAAGAACAAAATAAACTTTTATACAAGATAATGTTTTATCTTATGAAAAATATTGATATACAGACTTTTGTTTCATTAATTTGAAAAAAAATTGTAACTCTTTTTATGTTCTTGGGATCTAGTGGCTGTGATGAAGAGGAGAGTCTTGCAATTTTCACAATGCCTAACACTGTAGAATTATATAGTACTTCATCTATTTTCAGGGTAGAAACAAAATTCAATGTTAGCTAAGTATAAGGCATTGCAAAGCATGATTTGGGCTATTCATGCACACAAATAGGAGCATCAAAGTTACTATGGCATCCTTTATTTTTTCATATCCATAAAATACAGATTATAAAAAGTTTCAAGTACCTAGCATGTTTAGCAGCACATTTTAGAATTATTTGTAATAATGAATATATGAACTGGCAGAATCACACATTTACTGTAGCTACTGCATCAGCTTCGTTGGCAGGAATAGAGTGAAATTTTATCAATAGCTTCAAAACTGGGATTTTGGCTGAGTTCTGCCTGGACAAATAAAAAAGAAAGATGCTCTAAGTTTAAAGTGCTTTAAACACAGTCATGAACATAATTGAGATCTCAGTCACTTGCTAACATGTACAGGAACGCTGAATAAATGGCATTTATAATAAGATTTGTAAGCATTATTGGAATGAATATGGGCTACACTAACTAGAATTACATAGATTATGGCCCATTCCAGTAAAAATGGGACTGATTCAAAACTGTTGCTGGCCCATCAAGTTTTTTATTAAAATTTTTGAATAAAACTTGTAAATTAAAGAGAGTTTTTTTCATAAGTTTCTCAGAGATCTTTATCACATTTTGTAGAACTTGTGAAGGCAAACAGTTCCTTTCAAAGGACAAAAGAAGCAGATGTGGATGAGGGATAGAACTAAGTCCCTGATCAGTTCCAAGTAGACCCAAAAAGGCTTTCCAGAACTTGGATGTGAATTGGACCAGTCTGTCATTGGACTTGAATTGGACCAATACATCGTGGGCCCCCATGCAAGAGGTATATGTGGACCAAAAAACAACTTACCCAAGGCTTTGGCCATAGGTACTTTTTGGCATGGGACGAAGTGAACCTGCTTTGAAAAAAGGTCTGTAACAACCCAGGTCACCATATTTCCAGAACTCTCGGGCAATTCTAGAATGAAATCCATGGAGATCTCTCTCCATGGTGCTGAAGGATTGGCTACTGGCTGCAGTAGACTGGGAGTTTTCCCCTGCTTGCATTTAGCAACAAATCGAGCAGATTGCTACATAGCTTTCTATATCATTTTTAAATGAGGGCTACCAGAATTGCTATTTCAGTAAATGAAACATTTTTACAAACCCAAAGAGACCAGTTAATTTGGAGTCGTGACAAGCTTGCATAGCTTTCAGCCTTACCCTAGCTGAGACATACAGCTTGTTTCCCACCCAAACTAATCCATTTTTTAATATGCAAGTATGTCCATGGGTGTTAGGTAAACTCCCTGTTGGGAGAGCGAGTACGTTCAACGAAGCGTGAGAGTTGTGTTGGAGAACACACAAACCAGCATACAGAGACACTGCAGTTTAAATAGGTTTTTACTTTCATGGAAATAGAGGTATCAGAGTCCATCAAACAGTCCAAGTCATACACGGATAAGACAGTCAGTCATCAATGTCTTTCAGTTAAGGGATAATCCAAATAACATAGTCCAGTATCATATAATCAGTTCGGTACTCGAAGTTTGCTAACAGTTGCAAAACTTACAATAGCTCACGGCATTTTCTAACAGCCAGCTTCCAAAAACACTCAGATCAGATCAGCCCAGCATCTAACGAACGGAGAACTAATAGTTGTTCTGGCTCCCTCTTATGGCCAATTGAGGAAAACAGCAACCAATCACATTTTACAGTATGATTTAAACAAACAGGTATAGCATTGTTACATGGTTTATATATTGCCAACCCAACCTTTAGATTATATTCCTAACAATTGGCACTAAACCACTCATCTGTTTCCAACGCCTTTTTGAATTCTGCGGTGGCAGCATTGTCTAAGGTGGAGGGTTCATTTTTTGTCTGAGAGCATGTGACAACTTTAGCCACTAATTGGGAGGCTGGGAGCATGGGCTTAATTATTTCCACCTTAACGCTGTTGTATTGTAGTAGTCTGGACAAGACAACTGCCAAAAGGTTTTTTCCTCCTGGTAAATACCTCAAAGTTAAATTAAAGTGTTGGAAGTACTGTGCCCACCGAACCTCTTTGGGAGACATTTTCCATGGAGTTTTGAGTGTTTCCAAGTTCTTGTGGTTGGTTCATACTTGGAAAGGCATTTTGCTTCCTTCTAAGAAATGTCTCCAAGTTAGGAGTGCCCACATGACTGCAAAAGCCTCTTTTTCCCATATTGCCCATCTCTGTTCAGTTTTAGTTTATTTCCTAGAGGTATATGCTCATGGTTGTAATTTGCCTTCTTCATTCTCTTGGAGTAAAACTGCACAGACTGCGACTTCACTGGCATTGGCCTGAATTACAAATGGTTTCTCTGGATCTTAGCTGCCCTTAGTTTATTCAAGACCTCCTGCACCAATTTAACATGTTGAGTCTTAGTTTCAATATAAATTAATATATCATCAAAATAAACCAAAACTCCCTTATACAAGTACTCATGCAGCACCTCATTAATTAGCAGCATGAAAATGGCAGGAGCTCCTTGGAGCCTGAATGGCAAAACCTTGAACTGAAAACATCCCAATGGACAATTAAATGCTGTTTTCCATTCATCCTCCTCCCAGATCTGGATCAGGTAATAAGCTTCCCTTAAGTTTAGTTTGGAAAAAAATACTCCTCTTTTCCAAATGGGCCAGCATGTCCTTTATGAGGGATAGATATTTTCCTTGCAAATTTTTAATTATAAAACACATGAGCACAATAAGCCATCCTTCTTTTCCTGGAACAGGAATGGGATGGTTATTTTGGATCTTGCCGATTCAATGAACCCATGCTCGAGGTTTTTGTCTATAAATTGCTGCAGTTCATCCAGTTCCCGGGGAGTCATAGCATAAAATTTCAGCTTAGATAGTTTGGCCCATGGTAAAAGCTCAATGGCGCAGTCTGTAAACCAGTGGTGGGTTGCTACCAGTTCAGCCCGGTTGAAATATTTTGTTTCAAGAGTTTTTACTTTCTTAAGTTAGAAGGAGAAGCAATCTTTACAAGACCAATCACTCTTGTATCATCTGCAAACTTCAGTAGTTTAACAGATGGATCATTTGTGATGCAGTCATTTGTATATAGAGAGAAGAGAAGTGGAGAAAGCACACAGACTTGGGTGCTCCTGTTTAATTGTAATTCTATGCCCTGGTGTGAAATGCCGTATCCCAAGTAATCAATTTTTTCTTGGTGGAATTTGCATTTGGAGAGTTTAGCATAAAGTTTTGCAGAACGAAGTTTGTTCAGAACTGCCCGGACAAGTTTTACATGTTCTGTCTTGGTCTCAGAATATAATAAAATGTCATCAATATAGACTATGCAGCTCTTATGTAGATCCTCCTACAACACTTCATTTATTAATTGCATAAATACTGCAGGGGGGCCTTGTAGCTGAAATGGTAGCACTTTGAATTGATAGCATCCAAGAGTGGTGTTAAATGCTGTTTTCTCCCTCCTTAATTCTGATACAGTAGTAAGCTTCCCTTAAATCCAGCTTTGAAAAAAATTCTCCCTTTGGCTAGGTGTGCTAGCATATCCTTCATGAGTGGGAGGAGATATACATTTGCCATACTGATCGAATTTAAATTTCAAAAATTGACACATAAGCATTTGGAGCCATCTTTTCTCTCTCTAAACAACACTGGGGCTGCAACTTTTGGTCGGGCTGGTTGAATGAAACCCCTTGCAAGGTTTTTTTTTTCAATGAATGCCCTCAGTTCTTCCAGCTCCCTTGGAGACATGCTATACATCTTGGGTTTAGGGAGTTTGGCTCTGGGTAGGATTTCTATCACACAGTCAGTGGAGCAGTGGGGTGGAAGCTCATCGGATGCTTTTTTGCTTAAAACCTCAGCCAAGTCCTTATATTCTTTGGGTATGCCCTGGGTTGGCATAGTGTAAGCAGGCATTTCTGTTTCTAGGTGCTCTGCCCCCTGAGTTTCGTTGTCTGGATTCTCAGCAAAAGTGACGTGCATCTGCACTCTTATGGTGCCTTGCTTCCAATTAATTTTGGGGTTCCATTTTTTCAGCCATGCAAGACCCAGAACTAGTGGCCATTCCATGCCAGGTGCCACTATAAATGTAAGCATTTCCTCATGGCTTCCGATGCCTATCTGTAGAGGCTCAGTAGCAAATAAAGCTGGCTTCCCACCTGCTATTGACCCATCTAGTTGGCAAAAAGCCATGGGGCTTTTCAGTTTCCTTACATTAATCCTCAACTTCCTTACCAGGGTTGGGCTGATCAAACAGTGGGTGCACCCCGAGTCCACTAAAGCTGAGATTTTCATCCCCCTCTCCCAGTTGGGGATAAACAGTCTCAGGAGCCAAGTAAGTGGTTTAATTGGTTTGCTTACCAGTGGTTCATCCTCTGGTTTGCTTCCGGATGAATATGGTTCCTCCTGCTGTGAAACCGGGGTTTCCTCCTCAAAGAAGGGATTGGATGGAAATTCTACCGTCTCCCTGCTCCTCAGGGCCATTTCGTTTCCGCGCTGGCCAGGTTTCGTAGGTTTTTCCCCCAATGGCCGATCTGGTTTCTTAGCCAGTGCCTGAGAATGGCATTCTGCAGCTCGGTGCCCCTCTTTTACACACTTGAAACAGACTAAAGATTTCGGAGAAGGTGTTGTTTGCGGTTTAAAAGGTTCTTGTTTCCATTGGGGTGGGGATTTCTTCCACATTTTTCCTGCCCGGTACTGATTTCTGGCCATGTCAATCTCTGCCTCTTCAGCAATAAGATACCACTCATGTAGATGGATTGGGGCATCTCGGGCCACACAAGCATTGTAGAGGTCATCACTCAGCCCATCCTTCAACCAGTTTACCAGGATATCGTTTGGCCAGTTCACATGACATGCCAGTTCTCAGAATTCTTCGGTATACTCTGTCCCTGGTCGGCGTCCCAGCTTCACAACTTTAATGCGGTCACATGCTTTGCGGTCTTCGAGAGGGTCCTCGAACTGTTGTCACAAGGCCATCATGAAACGATCAAAGTCTCAAAGTTCTGGTGCATTGGCATCATGTAAAGTCACCATCCATCTGGCAGCGGCTCCTTCCAGGGCTAGGGTGACCACTCGCACTCGGGCTCTTTGGGTTTGAAAATCACACCCATATTCTTGCATGTAGGTGAGCACGTGTGCCATAAAGAATCCCAATTTTTTTGGGTTCCCATCAAATTTTACCCCTAGGGAAGAAGTTTTCCTTTTTAACTGCAGGTTTCAGGGTTGATTAAGAGTGGCCCCCAACCCACGCGTCAACTGGGGAGGAGGGTTTTCTGGGTTCCTAGCTGTTGCTGCTGTGCTGTCAGCTTGATCAGCAGGGACCGGGGGGGGGGGGTTAGTTCCCCTGGTGTCATCCCCATTTGCCGCCCTTTCACCGCTTCTCTGGTCTGGCTCCCCCCGGATGTTGAAATTTTCCAAAATTTCCATCACCAATTGGGTTACATGCCTCTTCAGAGAATCCTCTCTCAGTGAGGATTCATTTAGCTCCTCCTGGTCAGAGGGGGCTTCTAACTCCATTTTCCACCCTGGTTTTCAGCTACCTCAGGTAAGAGTGACTCCCCTGGTTCTCCCTTCCCAGTCATTTTTCATCCCAATTCCGACTGACCAACGGGGCTTTTTGGGGTCCTCCAAGCTCAGCTCATTCTCTCCACCAGGGTAGGAGTAGGTCTCTGGTTGTGGGGGGAGTTTCCATCTCCCTCCAGCAGTCAGTTCCCCCTTGTTCACTGTTATGCTCAGACATGGTTTGCTGGGTCCCCTTGGTAGAGTAAAATGTTGTCTCTCCTGGTTGAACACTTTGCAGAGAGATGCTGCTTTATGTAATGACTCCTCTCCTAACTTGAGAAAATAAAGACTCTTGAAACGGATAATCAGGCAGGATGGAAACCATTAGAGGCAAAGCAGCATCTGAAAACCTTTAGGCCATGCAAATGGGATTAAGATGATAATGAGCCCTTCCCTTTGTCCGAATGCAGATTCTGACCAATACACAAGTGTGAAGATTCTTCCTTAACTCTTCTGGCCTGGGAGTCAATAAAACACACGTTCCCATGGCTATCTCTAGTTAGACATTAAAGTAAGATATCCCACATGGCTATCATAAACATCCCTCCAGAGATGTTGGGACCTTCCGTCTTCCGGTGACAGACTTGTAAAGTTGTAAAACTCAGTTGTTACAGATGTAGCTAATAATTTAACTCTGAGGCTCCCCTCCTCCCAGTTGAATGGCAGTATCACTTTTAGGGATCTGACATTCACAAAAACAATAAATATTCATCAGAATCCAAATATAGGGTTTCAACTTTAGGTGACATTTATGACTGCTTATTTTGTTTCTACTATTAGTAAAAAAAATTGACTCGGCAATTTATGGCACGGTGCCCCTCCTTCCAACAGCGGAAACACACAGAAGGCTTGGGTTTGCTTGTAAATCCACCCTTCCCCCCTTTTGGCATTCTTGGGAGGGGGGTTTTGGCCAGGGGAATTCTTTGCCTTCATCTTCTCCTTTGTAACACAGCCTGGCTAGGTCAATTTCGACATCAGCGGCTGCTTCATACCAGGGTTTCAATCTCAGGGGGGGGGGGGGCTTCTGTTCACACACTGCTGGTAAATCTTTGTTTAATCCATCAGCAAAACGGTCTAGCAAGGCTTCTTCAGACCACCCCCTCATATAAACTGACAGCTACTGATCTTTTTCCCTGGCTAAGAGTTGTAAATTTAATCCTGGCTCTACGCTCTGTGAGGGGGTCATCAAAACACTTCCTCAAAGCAGCCATAAATCCATTAAAGTCTCTTAAAAGATTTATGATTGGACTATGGACTGGGGTACCAAGGGGTGGGGAAGGAATCATGTATTGATATCTATTGCTTTCGCGCTCTTTTGCTCAGATCCAGCTTTGCTTTGCTTCTCATCGTTTATAATCAATAAAAGTACACTTAATTCTGAAACATGGAGTTGAGTGGTTTCTTTCTTGGTTATTAAGTGAAGGAGCTGTGACATTAAGCTGGGTCTCACTTCGCACCCATCCCGGAGCGAACACCTTCCGAGGGGGGTGCACCCAATGCTGAAGAATGTCCCTCCATGGCAGTGATCAAGAGGAAGACATGGGAGTGGCCGCAGTCCCTTCGGGGATGGAGCTGTTGGCTGACCTGCAAGTAGAGGAACAATCTGTTCGACCCACGTGGACTTGGGGAGTGGGACAGAAAGAGGAACCTGAAAAACATTTAACTGGGATTACTGTGAGGAGACCCAGGAAACCAGCAACTGACTGGCGAGGCCCTGAAGAAGAAAATCTCATGATGTCCCAAGGCATGAAACTTCTCAAAGGAGCCTGGGAAAGACGCCGGACTAGGGAGAGTGGTATGGAGAGAGGAATTGAGGAAGAGACAGAGAGAAGGTATACCTTGCCTAACTTGAAAGAGGCTGGGGGGGGGAAGGGGGAATTGTACAAGATGACCCAGCGCCGACCCCAATCCCTGCGGCTAGAGACATTCCTAGAGACGCCGAATGGCTAAAGTTCCTTCTTTAAGTGTAAAATACGGGGGTGAGCCAAAAGAATTCAGCCTATTCCTTATTCAGGTGTGGAATTATATGCAGATGTATGGCCATGATCTGGTTTCTGATGAAGCTAAAGTGAGAATTGTATTAATGGCTTTGGAGAAAAAAGCAGCAGACTGGATGGTCGGGCTACACAATGCGGACTCCCCACTTTTAAGAGACTTTAATGGATTTATGGCTGCTTTGAGGAAGTGTTTTGATGACCCCCTCACAGAGCGTAGAGCCAGGATTAAATTTACAACTCTTAGCCAGGGAAAAAGATCAGTAGCTGTCAGTTTATATGAGGGGGTGGTCTGAAGAAGCCTTGCTAGACCGTTTTGCTGATGGATTAAACCAGTGATGGCGAACCTATGACACGCGTGTCAGTGCTGACACGCGTAGCATTTGGGGTGACACGCACAGGATTTCATGCGATTCATCCTCGGCTCCTGCACGGCCGCCGAGGATGAAAGAATCTGTGCTGGAGGAACGGGGGGGCGGGACGTGTGATCTCCCCCGCCCACACTCACTTACTGTATCGCCGCCGCCCCTTTCTGAGTGCAGGGGCTGCTGGTAAGGCGTGCGTGCCGTGCGCACACACGTCATCAGCGCGGCGAGGGAGGACCCGCAGGAGAGGAGCGCGGGAACAGTGCGCGCCTCCCTCCAGTCATGCTGGCACAGAGAATCTACTCCTGGGACTGTCGGTTACGACCGCACCACAGCAGGGAACAGCGGAGTGCCAACGGGAACTGTGAGTGCCATTAGCAGCAACTATTGGGGTGCATTGGACTT
Source organism: Thamnophis sirtalis (assembly GCF_051295495.1). Classification (NCBI taxonomy): domain Eukaryota; kingdom Metazoa; phylum Chordata; class Lepidosauria; order Squamata; family Natricidae; genus Thamnophis; species Thamnophis sirtalis. The sequence goes on from NW_028261388.1 coordinate 63,654,572, forward strand.
GTAATTGCCCACAATAACTGAGATAAGTGAGGGGGAGGTTGTGTTAGCTTGTTAGGCTAGTTAACCCCTAATTGGCTATCTATAATTCTATCTGCTGTCACTGGCCCACTGATGGAGCACCCAAAAAATAAAAAACAAAGGTTAAGTAAAGGGAGTGGTAGTGGCAGTGGCCGACCCTTTCAAGAGACATGGAGCGAGATGTATGGCATTATAGAAAAAAATGGCAGATCATTTTGCGTTCTATGTACTGAAACGGTAGTAAGCAGAACGTGGAATATAAATAGACATTTTGAAACTAATCATTCCCAGCTCTTGGAAAAAAGTGAGGATGAAAGGAGGGAATACATTTCCAGGAAGCTACACCTTTATAAGAGCCAATCTAACTCCATCCTTAAATTTATGAAAGGCTCTACAAATTTAAACTCTGCAAGTTTGAGCATTGCTTACTCCATAGCTCAGCATGCAAAAGCGCTTAATGAGGGAGAATTTATTAAAGAAACTCTCCTAAGATGTGCGCCAGTTCTATTTCACAATATGCAGAATAAAGATGCAATTATTAAGAGAATATCTGAGTTACCACTCAGTAGAAATATCATAAAAGACCGAATAATGAGACTGAACACAAACGTACAACAGCAATTAAAGAGAGACATAAGGGTTACATTTTTGTAGTTTAAACTATAAATTGCGCAAAATTATGTTTTTGTCGAAGTGACACACAACGCGAGTTATGCTCGGATTTTTTGCCGATTTTTGACACACCACGCCAAAAAGGTTGCCCATCACTGGATTAAACAAAGATTTACCAGCAGTGTGTGAACAGAAGCCCCCCCCCCCTGAGATTGAAACCCTGGTATGAAGCAGCCGCTGATGTTGAAATTGACCTAGCCAGGCTGTGTTACAAAGGAGAAGATGAAGGCAAAGAATTCCCCTGGCCAAAACCCCCCTCCCAAGAATGCCAAAAGGGGGGAAGGGTGGATTTACAAGCAAACCCAAGCCTTCCGTGTGTTTCCGCTGTTGGAAGGAGGGGCACCGTGCCATAAATTGCCGAGTCAAGATGAGTCAAAGCACCCCACCCCCACAGAAAGAGAAGAAGCTGGAGAAGCCTCCCAGCAAAAGGAAGGAAACAGTCTTGAAAGGGGAGGATCCTTTTCAGCGTTTCAACCCTGTGGAAGAAGAAAACAAAACCTCCAGCTCTTCGGATGACAGTGACTCTGATGATGTGGAACGCAGGGTAAGTTCCCGTTCAGGGCCCATGACTATCCCAGTTGAGCTTAGAGTGCCCTCTTCTGGCGCACGAGAGGAAATTCTAGCTCTTTTAGATTCTGGGTGTTCACGGTGCATTATGAGCCCAGAAATAGAAGAGAAATTGGGATTGAGACTAAAAACTTTGACAATCCCAATTGCATTTTGCCAATTAGATGGCTCTATTGTGGGAGGAAGCCCAGCTCATTTTGTTACTGAACCTATTGAGATGTGGATGGGAACCCACCAAGAAATGATAAGTTTTATTGTGGCTCCAGGGATGGATCGACCCCTTATATTGGGAATACCCTGGCTGCATAAATGGAACCCACACATAAATTGGAGGAAAGGTTGGTTACGCATTCGGTCTGCTGCGCCCCCTGGAGTGGAAGAAGGGGTTCCAGAACCGAATACGTCAGACCCCAACCTAGCAGCCAGAGGGCAGGAAAAAATTGAAGGGCAGGAGAAAATCCCAAAAGAATACCTGAAAGATGTTTTCAGTGAGAAATCTTCAGATAAGTTGCCCTCACACAGACCCACCGATTGCAGCATTGATATTCTACCTGGAGTAAAACTCCCTAAACCCCAAATTTATTCAATGACTCCTAGGGAAATGGACAAATTAAGAAATTTCATTGACAAAAATTTGGAAAGGGGTTTCATTGAACCTGCTAGGCCCCGAGTGGCTGCTCCAGTCTTATTCAGGGAAAAGAAAGATGGCTCCTTCCGTCTCTGTGTTAATTTTAAAAACCTTAACGGAGTCTGTGTCCAAAATGTCTACCATTTACCACTGATGAAGGACATGTTGGCCCACCTGGGTAAATGGAAAATTTTCACAAAGTTAGATCTACGAGAGGCATACTATCGAGTCAGGATTAAGGAGGGGGCTGAGTGGAAAACTGCATTTAATTGCCCTCTTGGCTGTTTCCAATTTCGAGTTATGCCATTTGGACTGCAGGGGGCGCCAGCTGTTTTCATGCAATTAATTAATAAAGTTTTACATGATCACCTTTACAAAGGCATGATGGTCTATCTGGATGATATCCTTATTTACACGGAAACATGTGAAGAACACATGAAGCTTGTTTGCACAGTATTCAAAAAGCTTCACACAGCAGAATTGTATGCTAAATTATCCAAATGCGAGTTTCATCAGGAGAGGGTGGACTATCTGGGGTATTGCATCTCCTACAAGGGGATAGAAGTGGACCCAGCAAAAGTCAAAGCAGTCACCGAATGGGTGGCCCCCCCACACGCGTAAGCAACTGCAAAGGTTCTTAGGTTTTGCTAATTTCTATCGTCAATTTATTCCTTCTTTTGCCAAGATTGCTTTGCCAATTACAAACCACCTGAAATCTAAGGGGGGGGGGAACGAAGCCCAAACCAAGTAAGCCCTTGAACTGGACTATGGAATGTCAAGCTGCGTTCGAGAAATTAAACTGCCTGTTTGCAGCTGAACCAGTCCTGAAACACCCAGACGTGGATTCACCTTTTGTGGTCCAGGCGAATACTAGTGATGTTACAGTGGGGGCGGTGCTACTTCAGACAAATGCACAAGGGAAGTTGCAGCCCTGCACTTACACCTCTCGAAAGCTAACGGAGACGGAGAGGCGATGGGCTATTTGGGAAAAGGAGGCTTTTGCTGTCCAGTGGGCTTTGATGACTTGGCATCATTTTCTGGAGGGGGCGAAACACCCTTTTGAGGTATGGACTGATCACAAAAACCTGGAGGCGTTAAAATCCCCCAGGAAACTTTCCCCTAAACAAATGCGATGGGCACAACATTTCAATAGATTTAATTTCACTTTGAAATATATTTTTGCGTTTGTGAGAGCTTTTGGAACCTGCGGAGCTAGACCAGCTGGTCCTCCACCTTCAAGGAGGGGGGTTATTGGTTTGTGTGGCGCTGGACAGAGGTGGGCAGCTGTTTTTGCTTGTTATTACTGCTGCCCCTTCGGGTGCCCCCACCCCATTTGACCGGACTTTCCGCTGTGGCAAGGCCCCCCCATTCTGCCCTTTTCTGTGGCTGAGGGGGGGGGGCTTCCCTCTTTACCATCTTTACCATCTATGCTAGCTGGCTCCCCCAGTTCATGCTTATGGACCAGGTCCATTGGACTCCCAGTTTTACACCTTTGTTCCCGGACCACGACCATCACCGCCCACTACTATCTCAGGAACCCTATCTTAGCCACCTGGACCATTATTTTCATTCCATCACACTATTGGAGAAAGAGGACACCCTACCCCCTTTGTACCTCATCGGCTTTGACTGGACTATTGTGTTTTCGATCTATGAACTTACAATCTTAGGTACGGACTTACTTGCCCAATACTAACATCTCCTTTAATATCTGTGCAACCCCTCTCTTTCGTATGTAGTATGTATGTGGATGTTTGTGAGCGAATGATCCCACCTCTTTTAAATTAGTGTAATCCCTTTTTTATTATATTGTTGTATTTTAACCTTCTGTGGGGGCTGCGTGAGTGAGTGTTTGGGTTTGTATGAGAGGAGTGTAACCGGGTACCCCCCACACTGAGTGCTCCGCAGAAGTGTTAAGGGGGCCTGGGCCTATTCCCAGCCTCAGGTTGTCTGATTCGAAGGGCCTGCCACGGAACGCGGGGGCTATGAGGGTGGGTGGAGGGACCATGGACATGGGAGTGGACCGGAACATTACGGTCATAACAGGGAGGGGCAGATATGGCAGGGACTTTAGGGCAAGCCATTACCGGGAAGGAGGGTTCGCTACGTCACAGAGATCCCTCCTTCTGGCCCTATTAGTCCCACTCCAAGGCCAGATGGCGTGAGTAGTCAGGACCCTGGTCTCAGGCTGTTGTCACTAAATGCCAGGTCTGTGGTTCACAAGGCTCCCCTCGTCCGGGACCTAATTTTAGATGAGAGGGCAGACCTGGCATGTATTACTGAAACCTGGCTGGGCCCGGTGGGAGGAGTCCCCCTCACTGAGATGTGCCCAGAGATGTGTCAGGCTGTCACCACCCTTCAGGCTTTCCGCAAAGCCGTTAAAACCTGGTTGTTCCAACAGGCCTGGGGCTGACGAGTTCCCGTCCCTGCTCGAATTGTGTGGCTGTTGACTGTTTTTAAATTCTTTCTGTAGTTTGCTTGTTTGTTTGTTTGTTATCTTGTCCGTATTCCCTCCCCTTGGTTTGTTAGCCACCCTGAGTCCGTCCAGGAATAGGGCGGCATATAAGTGCAATCAAATCAAATCAAATATATCCCAGGAGTTGTTTATCAACATTTTAGCTTCTTTTCTTTTTCTCCTCCGAAAAATTATTTACTTAGAGGCTTTTAAAATGGCGCCGAGCAGGCTGGTTTCTCCGGTAATAACGAACACTTTTTGTTAATCCTCACAAGAATTCAAAACAAAAGAGATTGCTTATCATATGTTTTGGTTTCACAATAGGCCAGCAGAAGCTTTTTAATTAGTTTCATTTCTACAAGAATTTTACCCCTTCATTAACCTTGCTTATCTGGAAGTTAAATGGTGATGAATCTGCTGAACGGTCTTGTTACAATGTTTACTCACTGAAAGTTTTGCCAAGCCTTAAACTTCAAAATAAAAGGGGAAATCATAGTCAATGGAAGTTTAACAGACTCTTTTCAAATTGGAAAAGGTACAGGACAATAATTGCTTATCAACATTTTAGCTTCTTTTCTTTTTCTCCTCCGAAAAATTATTTACTCAGAGGCTTCTAAAATGGCGCCGAGCAGGCTGGTTTCTCCGGTAATAACGAACACTTTCTGCTAATCCTCACAAGAATTCAAAACAAAAGAGATTGCTTATCACTTGTTTTGGTTTCACAATAGAAGAATTTTACTCCTTCATTAACCTTGCTTATTTGGAAGTTAAATGGTGATGAATCTGCTGAATGGTCTTGTTACAATGTTTACTCACTGAAAGTTTTGCCAAGCCTTAAACTTCAAAATAAAAGCCTCTTTACTTAAAGCTGCATATTTAGGCAATAGAGTTTTATTAACTGCAGGCAGATAAATTTTGAAATGGCCTCAAAACCAAATATTAACTTGAAGTCGTCACCCTCTACTTCCAGGGGCACATCCTCAGTGCCTGGCACAAAGCTGCAGCCTCCGCTTCCTACGCCCCCTGCTGGGGATGTGTTAACGAAAGAATTTTTCCTGAGTAATCTAAGCGAGGCTCTTAATGCACAGACAATTAAAATGGAAGATAAGTTTAGAGATAATAGAGAGGTGGTAAAGCAGGAGAGAAAAGAGGAAATAAAAGAAATGAAAGAAGAAATTAAAAGTGAAATAAAAGGACTTAAACAGGAGCTGTATGAGAAATTTGATGCTAAGGTTGGTAAAATTAGAGACGACATGCTGAGACTTGTAACTGTATTAACAGAACATATTTCTGGAATGGAAGATACTCTAGAGGTTCTTAATGATGCCAATGCTAACTTGACATTGAAAACAGAGGTGGTGGAACAAAAAGTGGAAAATGCTGAAAAAGAAATTATTATGATACAGTACCGACAAATGGAGTTCGCATTAAGAGTAAGGGGGCTGCGTGAGGAGAAACAGGAGAACCTGAAACAGATCCTATCGGAAGCTTTTGACCGCCTGATGGGAAGACCAGGGACCAACCTAGACTGGCAAATTGACAAAGCTTACCGCGTTAACTCCTGGCTGGCAAAGCAGAAGCAGCTTCCTCGAGACATCGTTATATATTTTACTACAAGAGAGCTTAGAAATATGGTACTGCAAGCGTCTTATAACACTAAGCTTCAAATTGGCGGTCAAGACCTGGCTGTTTGAAAGAGATACCACCTCAAATGTTAAGAGCCAGGAGAGACTACGCTTTTTTGGTCGAAGAACTCAGAAATCGTCAGATACAGTATAGATGGGATGCACCATTTGGCATCATATTTACATTTGATAAGCAAAGGTACCGCCTCAACTCTGTATGGAAAGCCCGAGATTTTTATTATAATATATTGAAGGCCGGACACCCTGCACCATCTGGACCTAGAGAAAGACCACAAGAAGGACAGGATAGACAGCAAACTACACAACCACCAGACAAGATGGAGCATTTCTCTTCCCTAGAAGTGCAAGGTGCTATGGAACCAAGACCTAGCCGCATGACTACTAGACGTATGGAGAAACAAGCCAAAAAGCAACCGCATCAACAATCATCGGCCATTGATCAAGGAACTACAATAACAAATGTGGAAGCAGTGGGAGGAGCTAGACCTAAGGTTAAACAGGCCATGCAGGAAGCTCTAAATATGCTTCAACCAACCAAAGATGACAACTAAGATTTTAACATGGAATGTCAACGGACTGAATTCTCCACAGAAGAGGAAGAAAATATTTCATTATCTCAAACAGTTTAAGAACGATGTAATTTGTTTGCAAGAAACTCATATCAAGTCAACTGATCAAAAATATTTGATCAACTCAAAACTTGGTCAACATTTTGCAGCTTCTGCTATGGAAAAGAAGAATGGTATAGTTGTATACTTAAGAAAAGATATGAAAGCTGAATTAATAGAAGCAGATCCCTTCGGAAGATATATTGCTTTAGACTTAATCTTAGAAGGGAAAAAGACATTACTTTTGGGAATTTATGCTCCCAATCAACAGCAAGATAGATTCTATAGAAATCTTCATGCTAAATTAGTACAGTGGGACTATAGTTCCTGTATACTATTGGATGACTGGAATGGAGTGATAGACACTAAGAGAGATAAGAAGATTTCCCGCCTAAATACCAAGATGCGAGCAAAGTTACCCAAATCTTTCTTTGACATTATGGATGATTTTGAATTGAGAGATATTTGGTGAGAAAGAAATGCAGAGGAATATGACTTCACTTTCTTCTCGGACAGGCATCAATCCCTTTCAAGGATTGATTTTATTCTAACCACTAATGATTTGCTTTCTAGGGTCAAGAAAACAAAGATTGCAGCTAGGATCCTTTCGGACCATAACCCAGTTTGGATGGAGTTGGGAAGGGTAGTGCAGGCAAGAAGGTCTTGGAGATTGAATGAAAACTTATTTAGATATGAAAAGTATATTAATGATTGTAGAAATAAGCAAGGGTTAAAACGAACAGAACTGGAAGAGGAAATTAAGAGAAAAGAGCTGGAGTTAACAATGAACCCAGACGATACAAAGGTTAAGGAAACTATTAACATATTAAAATCTCAATTTGACATGTTGATCTCTGACCAGGTAGCTACTAATTTATTATATGCAAAACACAATACTTTTTGTAATGCAAACAAACCTGGCAGATGGTTAGCTTATCAGATTAGGAAAAAAAGGAAAACTCGAAATATACCTAAACTGATTTACAGAGGGAAGGAGGTGTTTCAACAGGAAGAGATTCAAAAGGCTTTCTGGGAATTTTTTACAGAACTGTATAAAGGGGATAAAATTAATGGTTTAGACATAGACAAATATTTAGACAAAGAGAAAATACCTTCAGTTAGAGAAGAACACAGGCAAAAATTGAATCAACCAATAACCTCGGGGGAAATCCTGCAGGTAATTAAGCAATTAAAGTCAGGGAAAGCACCAGGTACAGATGGCTTGACAGCAGTTTACTATAAAAACTTACAGTTAGAAATGGTAGAACCTCTTAGAGAATTATTTAATATGATTCAAACGGAAGGTAAAGTCCCTCCATCTTGGAAGACAGTGTTTATATCTTTGATACCCAAAGAAGATCAAGATACTACTCAACCCAAAAATTATAGACCTATTTCATTACTGAATGTAGATTATAAAATTTTTACTAAAATATTAGCAAATAGGTTAATGTTGGTCATTCAACAATTGATACACACGGACCAAACAGGTTTTATACAAGGGAGACAGATGAAAAGTAATGTCAGATTAATTATTAATGCATTAGAATATTTGGGAAAGAACAACCAGATCCCTGCTGCGTTTATATTTTTGGATGCTGAGAAGGCCTTTGATCGAGTTAACTGGCAATTTCTGCTGAAGATACTGCAAAAAATGCAGATAGGAGATAATTTTTTACAGTCAATTAAAGCAATATACCAACAGCAAACAGCACAAATCATAGTCAATGGAAGTTTAACAGACTCTTTTCAAATTGGAAAAGGTACAAGACAGGGCTGTCCTTTGTCCCCATTATTGTTTATTATAACTTTGGAAGTATTGTTGAATAAAATACGGGGCTTGGATGGTTTGAAAGGGATCAAGATTAGGCAGCAAGAATATAGAGTCCGCGCTTTTGCGGATGATTTGGTCATAATATTGGAACAACCGCAGGAATCCAGTATGGTTTTAATGAATACGATTAATCAATATGGTCAAGTGTCTGGCTTTAAAATAAATTTAGGAAAAACCAAAATATTAGCTATAAATATGAATATTAAACAAAAGGAAGAATTAGGAGTGACGCTAGGATGTGAGGTAGTTAAAAAAGTCAAATATCTTGGAGTTAACATTTTAACTTCAAATGGGAAATTATATAAGCATAATTATGAACCACTTTGGCATAGCATACAGACAGAGATGAAAAAATGGGAGAAATTGCACTTATCTTTGCTGGGTAGGATAGCGGCAGTGAAAATGAACATTTTACCAAAATTTTTATTTCTTTTCCAAATGTTACCTATACTTAAAAAAGATGCGAATCTTTTAGAATGGCAGAAGGGTATCAACAAATTTGTGTGGGCAGGAAAGAAGCCGAGGGTAAAGATGAAAATAATGCAAGATGTACGTGAGAGAGGAGGATTGAAACTACCTAATTTAAAACTATATTATGATGCAGTGGCATTATCTGTAATTAGTGATTGGACTCATTTAACCAATGATAGAATATTGAATATTGAGGGACACGATCTGGTATTTGGCTGGCATGCTTACCTGTTATTCAACAAAAAATTGGATAAGAATTTTAAAAGTCATATTTTAAGAAATGCTTTATTGCGGGTTTGGAAGAAATACCAATATAAATTAAATGACAAGATACCCATGTGGGCAATTCCTAGACACGCAATTGAAAATATGAATACAGCACAAAAACAGGACAGAATTACTTACAGACAGCTTCTTACCTCGGAAAGGGGGGTATTACAATTAAAATCTTTAGAGGTATTAAAAGAGGAGAAGGTAGTTCAAACATGGTTCCAGTATGGGCAATTACAGGCTAGGTGGAAAATAGATCAAAAAATTGGTTTTATCCAAGTTGAGGATAATCTGTTTAAACAAATAAGAGATCAAAGCTTAATGCATATAAAGAGGATATATAATGTATTAATACAGATGGATTCGGAAACAGAATTAGTTAAAGATTGTATGATAAAATGGGCTCAAAATATTGAGGAACCAATAATGTTGGATACATGGGAAAGAATCTGGGTAAGAAATGTGAAATTTACACAAGCTCAAAATCTGAGAGAAAATTTTTACAAGATGTTCTATAGATGGCATTTAGATCCTAAAAAGTTGGCTTCTATGTATCCGAATGTACAGCCTAAATGTTGGAAATGTGGTTCTCTCGATGCTACATATTATCATATATGGTGGACCTGCCAAAAGGTTAAGGCATTCTGGATAAAAATATGGTGGGTCATGCAAAATATTTTTAAAAGAAGGATAAAGTTTATTCCTCAGTTATTTTTACTAGGTATATGTACTGACTTTACAGTGGTAGAGACTAATTTGATTCTGCACCTGATAACTGCAGCAAGACTGTTGGTGGCGCAATATTGGAAGAAGGAAGACTTGCCTACAATCCAAGAATGGACATTGAAAGTAACAAACTTAGCCGAGATGGCTAAAATATCGGCATATCTCAAAGATCATTCAAATGAGATATATAAACGAGACTGGAAAAAATGGATTGACTATATACAAAATAAATACGGGACCAAGAAATTCCAGTTAGCCTATGCTTAAGATCAGAAATGATTTAAACGGTTAAAAGTTAGTTCAGTAAGAAGAAGCTAAGGTCAATGTAGAATGTCATTAATTTCTTTATTTCTTTTTTCTCAATAGATTTTAGACTGTGTTAGTTAAAAATCCATACCGTGTATGGGTTCTGGGAAGTCGGGGGAGGGGGAAGGAGGAGGGGGGTGGGGGTGGAGGGAGGGAGGGGCACACACAAAAAATTGTACTTCAATGTCTTAATGATTGACAAATGATGAAATATTTGTGTTTTTTTTTAAGAAATAAAATAAAAATTACCACTTTAATAAATATATCCCAGGAGGGAAAGTTTTTATGGCTGATGCTGTCAGCCTCTGTTTTGCTGCTTGCTTTTTGGCTGCCATTGAAACGGGGAGGGAGGGCATGGTATTTGGGTGGGTGAAATGATCTGTGCAGGAGGATTGTTAATTGGGAGTTATTCTCACCATTCATTTGCGCATGTGGAAGGAGGGGAGTTTCCCGCCGAGGCCAACTGTCCAGCATTCCAACTTGATGATGATGTTTGAAGATGTTTCCCACTTGACAGTTGTGGTAATATATGATTGGACTGTGGACTGGGGTATCAAGGGGAGGGGAATGAAGCATGTATTGATATCTATTGCTTTCGCGCTCTTTTACTCAGATCCAGCTTTGCTTTGCTTCTCATCGTTTATAATCAGTAATTCTGATACACTTAATTCTGAAACATGGAGTTGAGTGGTTTCTTTCTTGGTTATTAAGTGAAGGAGCTGTGACATTAAGCTGTATCTCACTTTGCACCCATCCCGGAGCGAACACCTTCCAAGGGGGGTGCACCCAACACTGAAAAATGTCCCTCCATGGCAATGATCAAGAGGAAGACATGGGAGCGGCTGCAGTTCCTTCGGTGATGGAAATGTTGGCTGACCTGCAAGTAGAGGAACAATCTGTTCGACCCAGGTGGACTTGGGGAGTGGGACAGAAAGAGGAATCTGAAGAACCGTTAAATGGGATTATGGTGAGGAGACCCAGAAAACCAGCAGCTGACTGGCGAGGCCCTGAAGAAGAAAATCTCATGATGTCCCAAGCCATGAAACTTCTCAAAGGAGCGTGGGAAAAACACCGAACTCGAGAGAGTGGTATGGACAGAGGACTTGAGGAGGAAACAGAGAGAAGGTATACTTTGCCTAGTTTGAGAGAGGCTTGGGTGGGCCGAAGGGGGAATTGCACAAGATGACCCAGTGCTGATCCCAATCTCTGCGGCTAGAGACATTCCAAGAGCGGGGGGGGGGCTCGCAGATGCTGAATGGCTAAAGTCCCCCCTTTAAGTGTGAAATAGGGGGGAGACCCTAAAGAACTCAGGTTATTTCTAATTCAGGTGTGGAATTATATGCAGATGTATGGCCAAGATCTGGGGTCTGATGAAGCTAAAGTGAGAATTGTATTAATGGCTTTGGAGAAAAAAGCAGCGGACTGGATGGTGGGGCTACATAATCATGACTCCCCTCTTTTAAGAGACTTTAACAGATTTATGGCAGCTTTGAGGAAGCGTTTTGATGACCCCCTCACTGAGCGCAGAGCAAGAATTAAATTTACAACCCTTAGACAGGGGAAAAGATCAGTGGCTGATTATGTGCAAGAATTTCAGGAGCTGTCAGCTTATATGAGGGGTTGGTCTGAAGAAGCCTTGCTAGACCGTTTCACTGATGGATTAAACAAAGAGGTTTACCAGCAATGCGTGAACAGGAGACCCCCCCCGAAAATTGCAGCCCTGGTATGAGGCAGCCGCTGACGTGGAAATTGACCTAGCCAGACTTTATTACAAAGGAGAAGGGGAGAGCGAGGAATCCCCTCCCCCTACACAACCCCCCCCCAAGAATGCCGAAAGGGGGGAAGGGTGGATTTACAGGCAAACCCAAGGCTCCTGTGTGCTTCCGCTGTGGGAAGGAGGGGCATCGTGCCGTAAACTGCCAAGTCAAGATCAGCCAAAGCGCCCTACCCCCTCGGAAATAGAAAAAGCTAGAGAAGCCTCCCAGCAGAAGGAAGGAAGCAGCCTTAACAGGGGAGGATCCTTCTCGGCGTTTCGGCCCGGAGGAAGGAGAAAACGAAACCCCAGCTCTGGAAGGGACAAAACACCCTTTTGAGGTATGGACTGATCACAAAAACTTGGAGGCATTGAAAACCCCCAGGATATTTGTCTCCTAAACAAATGTGATGGGCACAACACTTCAATAGATTTAATTTCACTTTGAAATATATCCCAGGGGGGAAGAACTTTATGGCTGATGCTTTGTCCAGACTTCCTCAATATAACGGTTCAAAGCTGAGTGTTGTCCAACCTGTCATGCCAATGAGAAGCCTGGCCTTTCCTGTTGTCACCAGAAGCCAGGCCAATTCTGATTTGGAAGTCGCACATGACCTCGTTACAAAGCTCAAAGGAGCTCTTGCAGATGATGACTGGTTCTGCCAACATACGGATGAATGCACCATGAAGGATGGCCTTGCCTGGAGTGGGGCTAAACTGAATGTTCCTGCAACCATTAGAGCCATGGTCCTTCAGCGTGCTCATGGCTCTTGCATGGTCAGTCACTTTAGTTTTGTGAAAACCCTATATCTCGTCAAGAGGCATTTTTGGTTGCCCTCATTGAAAAAAGACATTGAATCTTATGTGGCTAGTTGCCCCACTTGTGCTGTGGCAAAGCGTCCACCAGGGAAGCCTCAAGGGTTGCTCCAGGTGGTAGCCCACCCTGAGGCACCGTGGAAGGAGATCTCCATGGATTTCATTATTGAATTGCCAGAAAGTCAAGGAAATACAGTGATTTGGGTTGTTACTGACTTGTTGTCAGCCTCTGGTTTGCTGCTGCTTCGGCTGCCATTGAAATGGGGAGGGGGGCATGGTATTTGGGAGGGGTTTACTAATTGTGCTGGAGGAAGATTCTGGAGTTCTGCTGCCTGTCGGACTGCGAATGCGGAGGAGGTTCCCGCCAAGGCCAAACGGCACCGACATTCCATCTCGAAGTTATCTCACACCTGACACTTGGGAGAATTATGATTGGACTGCTACTGGGATGCCAAGGGGTGGGGAATGGGTTATTTTATATATCACTCACTTTCGCGCCTAAATAATCAGACTTCGCTTTGCTACGCTTCTAATCATTTATAATTAGTAAAAGTACACTTGATTTCTATCAATGGAGTCTCGTGGTCTTCTTTCCTAATTACTCAATGAAGAGGTGCTGACAGTAAGCGAAGACTCACTCACACCCCACCAGGAGGTCTCAACCTACCGTGGGGGGTGTACTCACAAGAAGGAACGAAGAAAATGTCATTGCGAGCGAGCGATGAAGAGGAGACTGAAAGGGAAACGGCAGACCCATCTTTACCTGAAAGGCTGGCCGGCCTAAGAATAGAGGAGCCTGCGGTTTGCCCTCGATGGACTTTGGGAGTGGGGCAAAAGGAGGATAGTGAGAATTTGGATGCTGGAGTTACCAGGAGAAAACAAAAGAAAAAACCAGCCGACTGGGAAGGAGCCATGACCGAGCGGAGGTCCCGAGAAAGAGAGCAAACGGAAGAATTTGAACAAAGGTACTCTATGCATAAATTTAGGGAGGGTGAAGAGGCCGAGGGGGGATGGGAGCAAACAAACCCAGAAACAGCTTCCCCCCCCCAGCCAGAGCTGCTGCCAGAGTAGGGGCCCCCCCCCAGAAGATGCAGAATGGCGAAAGTCCCTTCCTTGCCAGTAAAATATAACGGAAATCCCAGGGATCTGGGTCTCTTTGTTATACAGATTTGGAATTATATGGAAATTTATGGGCCCAGTTTAGAAACAGATGAGATGAAGGTGTGAATGGTTTTACTTTCCTTGGAAGGAAAAGCGGCCGATTGGATGGTCAGCTTACACCAATGTAACTCCCCCCTCCTGAGGAATTTTGATGTCTTTATGACTGCACTAAAAAGGAGATTTGATGATCTGCTGATTGAGAAACGGGGGAAGGTGAAATTTATGGCCCTCAAACAGGGAGATAGACCAGTGGCTGAATATATTCAGGAGTTTCAACAGCTTTCTTCTTATATGAGAGGCTGGTCTGAAGAGGCCCTGCTCGACCAGTTTGCATTGGGATTAAATGAGGACATTTACCAACAATGCGTTAACAGACACCTTCCCAAGCGAGTTACAGTTTGGTATGAAAATGCAGCAGACGTTGAACTCGACTTGATTAGACTTCAACATGTGAAAGAGGAGAAAGCAGAGAGATCACCCCCCCCCCAGCTCAAAGGGCCCCATTCCACATCAGAGGTGAAGGGAAGGGAAGCTCCGCCGGCAAAGCCAAGCCTTTCACGTGCTTCCGTTGTGGGAAAGGGTGTCAGCACCTCTCCATTAATTAATTAGGAAAGAAAGACCACGAGACTCCATGTGTGGAAATCAAGTGTACTTTTACTAATTAAGAATGATTAAAGGCATAGCGTAGCGAAGTCTGATTATTTAGGCGCGAAAGTGATTGATATATAGAATAGCCCATTCCCCACCCCTTGGCATCACAGGTCCAGTCCAATCATAATTCTTCCAAGTGTCAGGTGTGAGATAACTTCAAAAGGCATCACGAAGATGGAATGTCGGTGCCGTTAGTACTGGCGGGAACACCCACGCATGCGTAGTTCGATCAGCCGGTGAACTCCAGAACCTTCCTCCAGCACAATGAGTAACCCCTCCCAAATACCATGCCCTCCCTCCCCGTTTCATGGCAGCTGAAGCGATAGCAAAGCAGAGGCTGACAAAGGGGGCCATCGTGCCAGGGATTGCCGCGTTAAACTTCCTGCAACCGCCCCGCCCCCTGCCAAGAGGGAAGGGAAGATGAGCAAGACCCCGGGGAGGAAGAAAGAGGCTGCTTTCGCTGCTGAAAACACCCCCAGCGTTTCCGGCAGGAGGCGGAAGAAGAAGCGGATGTCACCACCAGCTCCAATGATGACTCCGATGATGACGCCTCGCCTCGTTGGGTGAGTTCAAATAAAGGCCCCATGTTGATCCCAATAGAGTTAAGGGTGCCACCCGATGGGGAGACAGAACAGCTTCCCGCCCTCCTTGATTCGGGCTGTTCTAGATGCATGATTAATCCTGCAATGGTTGAAAAACTGGGCTTGAAATTGAGGACTTTGAAAACCCCTATTGTTTTTTGCCAAATTGATGGATCCATTGCAGGGGGTGGCCCAGCCCATTTCTACACTGAACCTCTAGAGATGAAAATGGGCACCCATGTAGAATTGATCTCTTTTATTGTGGCTCCTTTTATTGAGAAGCCGAGGTGGCGCAGTGGTTAAATGCAGCACTGCAGGCTACTGCTAGATCAGCAGTTCAGCGGTTCAAATCTCACCGGCTCAGGGTTGACTCAGCCTTCCATCCTTCCGAGGTGGGTAAAATGAGGACCCAGATTGTTGGGGGCAATATGCTGACTCTCTGTAAACCGCTTAGAGAGGGCTGAAAGCCCTATGAAGTGGTATATAAGTCTACTGCTATTGCTATTGCTATATTCCTGGAATGGACAGACCCCTTATTTTGGGACTCCCCTGGCTTCGTAAATGGAACCCTCGCATTAATTGGAGGGAGGGATGGCTACGTATTCGGACCAGCACAGCCCCAGATGGGGAGGCCGACGCCCCAGAGCCTGCTGGCTCCAGCCCCACATTGGCCGCCAGGGGCCAGGAGAAAATTGAGAGGGAAGAAAAGATTCCAAAAGAGTATTGGGACCTGAAGGGTTTTTTTAGTGAAAAATCTTCAGATAAACTTCCACCCCACAGACCTACTGATTGCTCCATCGATATTTTGCCTGGAGTAAAGCTTCCAAAGCCCCAAATATATTCAATGTCCCCTAGGGAAATGGAGGAGATGAGGAAATTCATTGATAAAAACTTGAAAAGGGGTTTCATTGAGCCAGCCAGACCCAAGGTAGCAGCACCTATGTTGTTCAGAGAGAAGAAAGATGGCTCCCTGAGATTATGTGTTAATTTCAAAAACTTGAACTGCATCTCAGCTCAGAACCTATACCCATTACCACTGATGAAGGACATGCTGGCCCAACTGGGAAAGGGCCGTATTTTCACTAAATTGGACCTCAGAGAAGCATACTATAGGGTCCGCATAAAGGAGGGGGATGAGTGGAAGACGGCTTTCAACTCCCCCCTCGGTTGTTTCCAGTTCCGGGTGATGCTCTTTGGCCTGCAGGGGGCACCTGCAGTTTTCATGAAATTATTTAATGAAATTTTGCATGACCACCTTTACAAGGGCGTTATCGTATATTTAGATGATATCCTTATTTACACTCAAACATATGACGACCACGTCAAGTTGGTCCGCACTGTCCTGAAGAAGCTCCGAGCCGCTGAACTTTATGCCAAGTTGTCCAAATGTGAATTTCACCAGGAGAAGATAGACTACCTTGGGTATCATATCTCCCCCGCTGGTATTGAGATGGACCCAGCTAAGGTAAAGGCAGTCACTGAGTGGGAGGCGCCCCGTACACGTAGGCAATTACAGAAATTTTGGGGTTTTGCCAATTTCTATAGTCAGTTCATCCCTTCTTTTGCCAAAATTGCGCTTCCCATCACTAATTTGTTGAAGTCCAAAGGTGGGCCTAAACCTAAGCCTAGCAAGCTGTTGAATTGGACCATGGAGTGTCAAGCTGCTTTTGAGACGTTGAAACGACTCTTTGCGGCGGAACCGGTTCTGAAGCATCCAGAGATGGACAAGCCTTTTGTCGTTCAAGCTGATGCCAGCGACGTGGCAGTTGGGGCTGTCTTGCTTCAGACTAAAGACCAAGGTAATTTACAACCGTGCGCATACACCTCCCGTAAGCTCACAGACACGGAAAGGCGTTGGGCAATCTGGGAGAAGAAAGCATTTGCTGTACGTTGGGCTTTAGCCACGTGGTGCCACTTTCTGGAGGGCGCTAAGCACCCGTTTGAGGTGTGGACTGACCATAAGAACTTGGAAGCTTTGAGGACTCCCAGACGCCTCTCCCCTAAGCAGATGCGCTGGGCTCAGCATTTCAATCGGTTCAATTTCACACTCAAGTACATCCCAGGAGGGGAAAAGTTTATGGCTGATGCTTTGTCCAGACTTCCTCAATACAACTGCTCTAAACTCAGTGTTATCCAGCCCGTGGTTCCCACGTCCAGCCTCGCTGCTCCTGTTGTTACTAGGCAGCAGGCACGCTCAAAGGTGGAAGTGTCTCAAGATTTTCTCTCTGATCTCAAAAAGGCCCTTCCCCAGGATGACTGGTTCCAGCAGCATCAAGGTGAACGCACGATGAGGGATGATTTGCCATGGATTGGAGCAAAACGTTACGTCCCTGCCTCTCTTCGTCTCGTTGTCCTCCAACGGGCTCATGATTCCAAGTTAGCGGGTCACTTTGGATTTGTGAAGACGCTGCATTTGGTGAAACGGCAGTTTTGGTGGCCCTCTTTGAAAAAGGACATTGAACTTTGTGTTGCCAGCTGTCTGGTCTGTGCAGCCGCTAAACGGCCACCAGGGAAACCGCAGGGTCTACTCCAGACTGTAGCCCGCCCTGTCGCCCCATGGAAGGAGATTTCTATGGACTTTATTGTCGAACTTCCTGAGAGCCAGGGGCACACCGTTATATGGGTGGTTACTGACTTATTTTCCAAGCAAGTTCATTTTATTCCATGCCACAAGATTCCTTCTGCAAAGACACTTGCTAAACTCTTCATTTCTCACGTTTACCGTTTGCATGGTGTGCCTGATTGCATCATTTCCAATAGAGGTGTGCAATTCACTTCTGTTTTTTGGAAGGAATTTCTTAAGCGCATTGGCTCGGCCCAGGGTTTAAGCTCCGCCCACCACCCTCAGACTAATGGGGCTTGCGAGAGGACTAATTCTGTTCTAGAACAATATTTACGTTGTTTCATCAATTACCAGCAGGATGATTGGGTGGACTTGTTGCCGCACGCGGAAGTGGCTTATAATAATTCCGTACATAGCAGCACTGGATTCACTCCTTTTCGAGTTGTATCTGGCCAGGACTTTGTTCCTATTCCCGAGGTTCCTCTTGAGCAGCCACAGATTTCGTCCGTCTCCGAGTGGAGTGAGCGATTGAGCCATATTTGGCCTTTGGCACTTAGTACTTTGGATGCTGCGCATCGCGCGCATAAGAAACAGGCTGATAAGAAACGTGCACAACCTTATCAGTACAAGGTGGGTGACCAGGTTTATTTATCCACGAAGTTCCTTCAAACTACGCAAAAGTCTAAGAAGTTGGGACCTAAGTACGTGGGCCCGTTTCCCATAATCAAGGTCATCAATCCTGTTTCGGTTTGCTTGCAGCTACCCAAGCACCTCAGCCGTGTCTATCCAGTTTTCCACGTTAACCTCATTAAACCTGTTCGTTTCTCATCTTTACGTCCACCTGTGGACCGACCGCCTGCCCCCCTATTGATTGATGGTGAACAGCATTTTGAGGTTCGGGAAATATTGGACTCTCGGCGGCGGTGGAATCGGATTCAGTACCTAGTGGCTTGGAAGCATTTTCCCCCATCTCATGCCGAGTGGGTGGACAAGTCCCATGTCCGTGCTCCCCAGCTGCTCCGACAGTTTTATTCTACTTATCCTGACAAACCCTGATTGACTCTCCTTCCTGACTTTCTTTTCCTCCCCGCCCTTTTTCTTTTTCTGTTTTTTGTTGTTCGTTTGTGTTTGATCGTTTTCCAGGCCTGACCGCCTTTTTCCAGAGGACGGCCGGATGTCAGCCTCTGCTTTGCTGCTGCTTCGGCTGCCATTGAAACGGGGATGGGGGCATGGTATTTGGGAGGGGTTTCAGTACTATTTCTGTACTGGAACAATATCTTCATTGTTTCATCAATTTGCTGCTGAGGGAAGATGCCTGGACTATACTGGTGAGGAAGTTTTACACCTCACCCGAAGAAGGGAGTGGTGAGCATTCGGATAATGGGTATCGGGACTGGGCGGCTTGCTCTCTGCTGCCATCGTAGTTCTTTTAGATTCCCCCCTCCCTCCTCTCGGACTTCTCTTGGCCATCCTGTTGCCGCTGCAAGGCTTTTCTCCACCTATTTCTTTGTTTGGTGTGTGGCGATCGGCGCGCCCAGTATCATCTATAGCTTCCTTAGAGGTGCCCTTTTTGACAGCCCCATCTTTTCGACCGCCCTACCCTCAGCATTGAAAATTTGGATGGACGGTGCACCTGGGGGTTGGAACTTTCCCCTCAGCGGCCGCCATTTTCGGCCCCGACTTATTTCACCGTCTCCTCTCCTGGTTTGCCTCTCGAAAAACACCATCATTGCAATGATTATAAAGACTGTCTTGCGTGCTGGCAACCCTATAGCCTGTTGTGTTGTGCGCATATGACGAGAGGAAATGATGAGAAGCGGGGGGGGGGGAACGCAGCCGTGTCTTTAACCACCTTCTTGAACTGGCTGAACTGGCGTCTACACCCCCCCCCCCCGGAACAGCTTTGGCCACTCTCAGACTTTGGACCTCCCCCCCTTTTGCATTTTACACTTTCCGGACCCACGAGGGAGGAGAGAGACTGGAATTCCCCCCCTCCCATACCAACACCAGCTCTGGCTCTGACCTGCACAAATCCGCTTGGGCGGAAACTTTGAACTGCGCAATTTTTTACTGGGATGAAGTATGTATGTATGGTGTGAATGATGATGAATGAGCCCACTTTTAATTTAAATTAATTAATTTTATATTACCATGTTTTGTAACACTGTAATTTTTTTTAAATGATTATAGTGGGGTTTGAATGAGAGAATGGTTGTAGTATATATGAGAGGGCCAGGAACACAGCCTGGTGCGCCCTCCACTGAGTGCATAAGCAGAAGTGGCAGGGGGACCAGGCCTACCTCTGGCCCTAGAATGACTGATAGGTGTGGCCTGCCGAGGAAAACGGAGGCCATGGGAGGGAGAGGGGGATCTATGGGGATGGGGGCGGGTCAGAGCATCCTGGTCATGGTTGGGAATGGCAGGTATGATGGGGGCTACAGGGCTAGCCATTACTGGGGAAGAAGGGCTCGCTACATTACAGCGATCCCTTGTTCCGGCCCTCTAAGCTCAACTCCAGGACCTGGTGACAAGAGAAGCCAAGGCCCTGGCCTCAGGTTGCTGTTGCTAAATGCCAGGTCTGTGATCCATAAAGCTCCCCTCATCCGGGACTTAATGATGGGGGACGGACCTGGCATGTATTACTGAAACGTGGCTGAGACATGAGGGAGGAGTCCCCCTCTCAGAAATGTGCCCAGAAGGGTTGCAGGTGCTCCATCAACCTCGACACCAGTAAAGGGGTGGGGGAATGGCAGTTATCATCCGAAGATCACTAGTTCCTCGCAGGATCCCTGCTCCAGAGACTGTGGGGTGTGAGTCTCTGCTCTTGAAGTTGGACCTAGGGGTTCAAATGGGCTTGTTTTTGACATACCTACCTCCCAGCTGCATCTCAACAGCCCTGCCTGCCCTCCTAGAGTCCGTAGCCGAGTTGGCAGTTGAGTTCCCCAGACTGATAGTATTGGGGAACTTCAACTTGCCATCACTGGGCGAATGCTCTGAGGGAGCACAGGAGTTCATGGCTTCCATGGCAACCTTGGACTTGACCCAAGTAATTCAGGGTCCAACACATAGAGCAGGACACACACTCGACCTTGTGTTTCTCTTAGGGCAGTGGAGACGTGATCTTGAATTAAGGGGGAGAGAGATCTTACCCTTGTCATGGTCAGATCACTTCCTCTTAAGGCTTGATTTTCGGAAGCTACTCCCCCTCCACAGGGAGGTGGAGCTGATTAAATGGTTCTGCCCCAGGCGCCTGATGGACCCATTGAGGTTTCAGATGGAGCTTGAGGAGATACCTGACTCTCTTGTCCACATTCTGACAGACGCCTTGGTTGCCAGCTGGAATGCAACGGCAACTAGGGCTCTGGATCGGATTGTGCCTTTGCGGCCTATCCGCGGCAGTGGATCCAGGAGGGCATCTTGGCTTACCGAGGAACTCCGGGAGATGAAGCACCAAAAGAGACACCTAGAGCAACGTTGGAAGGCTAGCAACTCCGAATCCGACCGACCGAACACTACTAAGAGCCTTTATTAGGACTTATTTAGTGGCGATACGGGCGGCAAAATGTGTACATTTTTCTGCTCTTATTGAGTCCGCAGAATCTCACCCAGCCTCCCTGTTTAGGATAACCCGCTCCCTCCTAAAAGGGGAAGATGCGGGGGAACCCTTACAGGGATGGGCTGAGGAGTTTGTTCAGTTTCTGTCGGACAAAATCACTAGGATTCGGACAGACCTAGACTCCAGTTGGACAGTACCAATAGAGGTACCAAGGGAAGGTCTTGCTCAGATTTCTTGGAACGAGTTCCAGCTTGTCACCCCTGAGGAAGTGGACAAGGCCATGGGAGCGATGAGTGCCTCCACCCATTTGCTGGATCCATGCCCCTTCTGGCTGGTTTTGACCAGCAAGGCGGCAACACGAGGCTGGCTCCAGAGGATTACTAACTCATCTCTGCAGGAGGGATCTTTCCTGCACTCCTTGAAGGAAGCGGTGGTAAGAAGCCGTCTCTGGACCCAGTCATTCTTAACAACTATTGGCCAGTCTCCAACCTCCCTTTTTTAGGGAAGGTTGTTGAGAAGGTGATGGCCCTGCAACTCCGACGGACCTTGGATGAAGCAGATTATCTAGATCCCTTTCAATCTGGATTCAGGCCTGGATACTCCACCGAAACCGCTTTGGTCGCGCTGATCAATGATTTCTGGTGGGCCAAGGATGGAGGACACTCCTATATTCTTGTGCTCCTCGACCTCTCAGCGGCCTTTGATACTATCGACCATGGTATCCTTGGCTGAAGGAGGTGGGAGTGGGAGGCACCGTTTTGTGGTGGTTCTCCTCTTACCTCTCCGACAGGTCGCAGTCGGTGTTGGTTGGGGGACAAAGGTCGACCCCTAGGCCCCTTAAATATGGGGTGCCACAGTGCTCGGTCTTATCCCCCTCCTATTTAACATCTACATGAAGCCACTGGGTGAGATCATTCGCTGGCACGGGATCAAATACCACCAATATGCGGATGATACCCAGTTGTATCTGTCTGCCCCGTGCCAACTCAGTGTAGTGGTGGAAGTGATGTGCCAGTGCCTGGAAGCTGTCAGGGTCTGGATGGGGGTGAACAAACTCGCACTCAATCCTGACAAGACCGAGTGGCTATGGATGTTGCCTCCCAAGGACAGTTCGATTAGTCCATCCTTATGCCTGGGGGGTGAAAATCTACTCCCCTCAGAGAGGGCCCGCAACTTGGGAGTCCTCCTGGACCCACAGCTGACATTAGAACATCACCTGTCGGCTGTGACCAGGGGGGCCTTTGCCCAGGTTCGCCTGGTGCACCAGTTGCGGCCCTATCAGGACCAAAATGTAGGCAAAACTGCCTTGTGGGAAATGTAGTTCCATAACATGTGACCACATCTATGTTCCCTGTACTCTGCCCGGGAAAAGTGATTTATTACTGGTCACTCGTTGAATCGCCTTTTGTTCTACCAGAAAAGCAGCTTTGCACCAGCAGCATGGGTTAGAGGATATTAATGTCTTTTTACACTACATGATGGAACAGATCATGGAAAGTCAGAAGAATCTTAACACTGAACTGTACGTTTTTGCTATTAAGGATGCCTGATAATAAACTTGGTCTGAAAAGAGATTCCTACGCGTGGAGTTAACTGCATGCCCCGAGCCATCTGGATCGCTGGGGCAGAACAGGAAGGACAATTACGTATAGGTTAAAATATATGAAATATGGACACATACATAAACAAAGTGAGGTGTGGACTGTTCGTTATTCTACATAGTAGATTAATGGAATTGTAATGAACATTGTACAGTAAGAATTGTTATTTAAAGACAATAAAGGGTAAGCTAAGTCAAGATATGAAAAAATGGAGGTGGAACATATAATATACTTATAATGGAAAATTATTGAGATTATAGAGCTAGAATTACAAATTTGGGACGTGTAATGATGTATAACTATATAAATATAATGATGAGAGTAGCTGGGCATCATAACCAAGTCTACATCCCATCCAAAAATAGGCTGGAGGGTGGTGGTTTAAAAATATAATTACTATATATGTATACTTTTCTTTTTTCTTTCCAAAAAGAAGGAGGAGGATATATGTTAAAATTAAAGATGTATATTGAAATAGAAATATAAATACCATCAACATAAAATGGAGCTTGCTCAGAGGCTGAAATACATGAAGTAAATGAGATGAAGAGTGTGGTGTAGAGGAGATAGGTAAGGGAAGAAGAGAGGGATAGGAGAGAGGGCAGGGAGGGGGAAGAGGAGGAGAGAAAGAAGGAGTGGAAAGGGGAGAGAGGAGAAGAAGGGAAAGTAGAGAAGAGAAGGATGACAGAGGGAAGAAAGGAGGTAGGGAGGAGGAGGAGAGAGGGAGAAGAAAGAGATGGATAGGATATAAATACGGTGCATTTAACAATATAATATGATGTTGGTTATATAATAGTATACATGTTATTATTTGTTATGAAAATGAAAACATAAAAAATAAAAATAAAAAAAATCTTCACTAATGATCTCTTTTGAAATATTCATGAATAAACTATGCAATGTAAACCACAGATTGTCACAGGCTTGTTTGTTCTGACCTGTGAACCTCATCTAAGAAGATAAAAGAGCTCTGTCAAGAGCTGACAGGCAAGCTGCTTGTTCAGTTTCAAGGCTAAATGAAAAATTCAAAATATTCAAAGAAAGCATTCTTAAAGTGCTTCAAAATAAAAGCCTAAAGTTGGCTATGCATTATGCATGTTCAGGTCAATATATTGCTTATTATTTGCACCCATGTTTGTTTATAAGTCTTTCTTCATTTGATAAGCCTGCTATAGTGACTTTTAGGTCAATAAAACAAGATCATCTATGTCTTCAGATTTAAAATGATATGGTACAAAAAAAACTATGGAGTGAAAAAAGGGAAATAACAAAAATCAGGTCCTAGTTCTTAATATTGCACAGGTGATTAAATGACTCAGCTGCAGTACATTAGTGCTATAATGCCTTAATGAATTAATTCACAGAGATCTTTCCTGTAGGAAAAAGTGGAGTGATGTGTTATTATGCGACCTACCAATATCCATTGGCTTTCACTGAGATTACCCACTATTAACTATTGGTGGATTGGATAAACAAGGTATTTAAAGCTACTATATACATCTTTCACATTATTCATTCAGCTGAATGTTCAGTATCTCAGAAACCTTGTTTCACGCAGTAGAAATCTCTTGAGGATTTCTATTGTAGCAACAGCAATCAAACAAGTACATGTGTATGAATTGTAAAGATATAAACATAATGGTTACTTTGTATCTATTTGTTTAGGGGATAGTTTCTGTTTTTTTTTTAATGCCTCCAAGTTTTTGTGATCAGTCCATACTTCAAAAGGGTGTTTTGCCCCCTCCAGAAAATGATGCCAGGTCATCAAGGCCCACCGGACAGCAAAAGCTTCTTTTTCCCAAATAGCCCATTGTCTCTCAGCCTCTGTTAGCTTTCGAGAGGTGTAAGCCCAGGGTTGCAACTTCCCATGTGCATTCGCCTGAAGTAGCACCACCCCCACAGCAACATCACTAGCATCCACCTGGACTACAAAAGGGGAATCCATGTCTGGGTGTTTCAGGACTGGTTCAGCTGCAAACAGGGGTTTAATTTCTTGAACACAGACTGACATTCCATAGTCCAGTTCAAGGGCTTACTCGGTTTGGGTTTTGCCCCCCCCTTTAGATTTCAGGAGGTTCGTAATTGGCAAAGCAATCTTGACAAAAGAAGGAATAAATTGACAATAGAAATTGGCAAAACCTAAGAAGCTTTGCAATTGCTTACGTGTACGGGGAGGCCCCCATTTGGTGACCACTTTCACCTTCACTGGGTCCATTTCTATCTCCTTGTTGGAGATGCGATACCCCAGATAGTCCACCTTTTCCTGATGAAATTCGCATTTGGATAACTTAGCATAGAGTTCTGCTGCACGGAGCTTTTTTAGTACTGTGCGAACAAGCTTCACGTGTTGTTCACGTGTTTCCTTGTAAATAAGGATATCGTCCAGATAGACCATCACACCTTTGTAAAGGTTGTCATGTAAAACCTCATTAATTAATTGCATGAAAACAGCTGGCGCCCCCTGCAGTCCAAATGGCATAACTCAAAATTGGAAACAACCAAGAGGGCAATTAAACACAGTTTTCCATTCATCCCCTTCCTTAATCCTGATCCGGTAGTATGCCTCTCGTATATCTAATTTTGTGAAAATCTTCCCTTTACCTAGTTGGGCTAGCATGTCCTTCATTAGTGGTAACGGGTAGACATTTTGGACACAAATCCTGTTCAGGTTTTTAAAATTCACACAGAGCCCAAAGGAACCATCTTTCTTTTCTCTGAACAAGACCAGAGCGGCCACTTGGGGTCTAGCTGGTTCAATGAACCCCCTTTCCAAATTTTTGTCAATGAATTTTCTCAATTCATCCATTTCCCTAGGAGTCATTGAGTAAATTTGGGGATTGGGGAATTTTACTCCAAGTAGAATGTCAATGCTGCAATCGATGGGTCTGAGGGAGGGCAACTTATCTGAAAATTTTTCACTGAAAACATCTTTCAGGTCCTAGTATTCTTTTGGGATTTTTTTCCTCCCCTTCAATTTTTTCCTGCCCTCTGGCTGCTAGGTTGGGGTCTGACTTATTCGATATTGCGCTCTTTTGTTCAGATCCAGCTTTGCTTATAATCAGTAAAAGTACACTTAATTCTGCAAAATGGGGTTGAGTGGTTTCTTTCTTGGTTATTAAGTGAAGGAGCTGCGACAACAGCCTTTGAAATAAAAAGAGGGTTTTTGGGACTAAGCATGTGTATTTTACAGGAAGCCTAGATCAGAACATCTCTACCACCAGCATGACCAGCTGCTCCACCCTGGTTCAGAGCTGTCTTTGATGAGAATCCAGACAAACTGGCATTTTTCCTAAACTGAGTCTGGGCCCACATTGATCACTACAGGGATGCCTATCTAACTGAGCAAGAGATGATCTCTGCCATCATAGGCAACCTAGAAGGTGAAGCAGTGGAGTGGGTGATCCAACTTCATGACGAGGGCACCCCAGAACTTGACAACATTGATTACTTTCCACAGGAGGTAAGAATGAGATTCAAAGACATGGCTCAGGGTCACAAAGTGGAGGAGCAAATTAAAGCAGTCAAGCAAAGGGCTGCCCATCTAAAGAATATATCAGAGAGTTTCAAAGTCTCACTGGGAAACTATGGCACTGGCCTGAGAGCCTCCTTGTGCACTATTTCAAGGGAAGACAGGATCAGGAGATAAGTGATTCCTGCATCATCTGAGGACAGTGGCCATGGACATTGAGCTACACCCACACCCGAGATGCCAGAGAAGAAATCCAAGAGGCAACTCCCCTGGCCACCCACTCCCACCAAGTGGAAGAATGACCAGAAGGACCTCAACAACATGGGCTGCCATTGGGAGCTCATCTAGTTCATGGTGGCACCAAAGATGACTGACATGATAATCCTGAGACTGGCCTGGCTGGACAAATGGGGTCTGACCATCTCTTGGGAAGACAGCTACTGAAAAATGAAGCTGGGACTAGGCCCTCTCCCCACTCCTGATCCTGGGGGGGGGGGGGGAGAAATAGCCAAGCTGCAAAAAGACAGCTGCCACAACAGAGATGCAGCCAGGAAGACCCCAGGTCCCAGAGAATACTGGTACCTGGCAGAAGTGTGTTGTAAGGAAGAATGAAATGCCCTCTCACCTCACCACTCTACAGACTGTGTCATAGAGTTTGTGCCTTGGGCTAAACTGCCCAAACGAAGATGTACTCCATGACCCCAAGAGAGATGACTGAATTGAGAGAATACATCAACACTAACATAGGTAGAGGACTCATACAACCCACCAAATCAAGAGTAGTTGCCCTAGTTCTCTTCAAAGAGAAGAAAAATGAAATTATTTGTGGGTTTTAGAGGTATTAATGCAGTGTTCATGGAAACCGCCTACTCACTGCCCCTCATGAAGGACATGCTGGCCCACCTAACAAAGGGGAATGTGTTTACCAAATTAGACCTATGGGAGGCCTACTATAGAGTGTGGATAAAGGAAGATGACAAATGGAAAACTGCCTTTAACTGCCCATTAGGAAGTTTCCAATTCAAAGTGATGTCTTTTGAATTACAAGGTGTCCCTGCGATCTTCATGCAGTTAATCAATGAAGTGCTACATGAACATCTGTATAAAGGAATTCTTGTGTACTTGGATGACATTCTCATCTTCACTGAAACACCTTACAGCTAAACTATATGGAAAGCTGTCAAAATGTGAAATCAACAAATCGAGCTTAGACTACCTGGGCTACCAAGTGTCAAAAGAGGGAGCTTTTAAATTGGCAGCCCCTATTCACCCCAAAAAAGCTTCAAAGCTTTTCTGGGGTTCACAAATTTCTACCATCAATTCATCCCCCCTTTACAGAAATTGCCCTGCCCATTAAAAACTGTTAAAAATGAAAACTTACACCTCCAAAAATGTGACAGAGACTGAAAGGAGGGTGGGTAGTGTGGGAGACACACAGTCTTCCATTGCTTTATTGGCTATCTTTAACAATAAAAGTTAAATTATATGATAGTCCAAAAGTATATAAGAAGTATATGTAATATATATATTACAACTGTGCTAAATAATCTCCCAAGCTTCATGGGAATGTGTGAGAATCAGAAACTGCTTATTTCCCCTGCCATACTAAGTGCAGAAGTACTATTAGCACCAAAGAATGTACAGACTAAGAGAAAGTTTTATGGTAGTAGTATGCTTCAGGGAAAATGTTTCCTGTGTTTATAGTAGGAAACTAATCATTATATTGGCTTTGTTTCTCTCAGCCTCTTTTGAGTGAAGATTGGTATGCACTGTGAAGGTCAGATTTCTGCCAGAGAAAATCAAGATACTTGTAATACTGGCTTTACTAATATTGGCTTTATCCAAATTTTCACTATGGATTAATATTTGTGTTAACTTGGCTTGCAGCCTATAAATCCTTGTTTAAAACTTAATTGGCTATATGAATCAAGTTAGTATGTTATATGTTCTGACCCCCCCTTCGCTCGTTCACAAATGACAGTCAGACAGAACTTCAAAGGAAATATCTTTAGACCTGGCATGTATTACTGAGACATGGCTGGGCACGGAGGGAGGAGTCCCCCTCGTAGAGATGTGCCCAGACGGGTTTCAGGTGCTTCATCAGCCGAGAGCCCAGGGAAGGGGTGGCGGTGTGGCTATCGTTATCCGGGAATCTTTAGCACCTCGTAGGATCCCTGCTCCGGAGCTTGTCGGGTGTGAGTCCCTGCTGGTGAAGTTGGACCTCAAGGGTCAAGCGGGTCTGCTGCTAACGTACCTGCCTCCCAACTGCGTTGCAGCAGCCCTCCCCTCGCTCCTCGAGTCGGTAGCCGAGCTAGCAATTGAGTTCCCCAAGCTTATGGTTTTGGGGGACTTCAATTTGCCTTCGCTCGGTGAACACTCTGATGGAGCGCAGGAGCTCATGGCTTCCATGACAGCCATGGGCTTGACCCAGGTAATTCGGGGCCCAACCCATTCAGCGGGTCACATGCTCGACCTCGTATTCCTCTCGGAGCAGTGGATTTGTGATCTTGGTCTGAGGGGTAATGAGATCATACCCCTGTCGTGGTCAGACCACTGCCTACTGAGGCTTGATTTCCGGAGGCCAAACCCCCACCATAGGGAGGAGGAACCGACCAGGTGGTTCCGCCCCAGGCGACTTATGGACCCTTTGAGGTTCCAGACAGAGCTTGGGGTTATTCCTGATACTCTCGCCCACAGTTCGGCGGAGACTCTGGCTGCTGCCTGGCACTTGGCGGCATCAGAGTCCCTTGACCGGATTGCGCCACTACGGCCCCTCCGGGTCGGCAGATCCCGGAGGCCTCCTTGGTTCACCGAGGAGCTCCGGGAGAAGAAGCGCCGGAGGAGACGCCTAGAGCACTTGTGGAGGTCCGATAAGTCCAAATCGAACCGAGCACTTCTGACAACATGCACCAAGGAATACATCAGGGCATTGAGGACAGCTAAAAGAACATATATTGCCACCTTGGTTGCATCCGCCGAGTCCCGCCCAGCCGCCCTGTTTAGGATAACCCGCTCCCTCCTAAATAGGAGGGATGCGGGGGACCCCCTACAGGGTAAGGCTGAGGAGTATGTCCAGTTCTTAGCGGACAAGGTTGCTCGGTTTCGGTCGGACTTGGACTCCACCTCTGCAGATCCAGCCGAGACACAGGGGGATAACTTGGCAGACCATCTCTGGGTTGAGTTCCAGGATGTTGCCTCAGGGGATGTGGACAAGGCCATACGAGCTGTGAGTGCCTCCACCTGCATACTGGACCCGTGTCCCTCCTGGCTGGTTGCCAACAGCAGTGAGGTGACACGAGGCTGGATCCAGGCGGTCGTTACGGCCTCCCTTCGGGAGGGGCACTTCCCCGCCGCACTTAAAGCGGCGGTGGTGAGACCCCTCCTGAAGAAACCATCCTTGGATCCAGCCGTTCTTAACAACTACCGTCCAGTCTCCAACCTCCCCTTTGTTGGGAAGGTTGTTGAGAAGGTGGTGGCCTTCCAGCTCCAACGGTCCTTGGAGGAAGCTAGTTAACTTGACCCCTTCCAGTCCGGCTTCAGACCTGGTTACAGCACAGAAACCGCTTTGGTCGCATTGACCGATGATCTCTGGAGAGCCAGGGATGGAGGCCATGTGTCCATCCTGGTTCTCCTTGACCTCTCAGCGGCTTTCGATACCATCAACCATGGTATCCTTCTGTGATGACTGTGGGAGGTGGGAGTGGGAGGCACTGTTTTACAGTGGTTCTCCTCCTACCTCTCGGACAGGTCGCAGTTGGTGTTGGTTGAGGGGCAGAGATCGTCCCCGAGGCCCCTAACTTATGGGGTGCTGCAGGGCTCGGTCTTATCCCCCCTACTATTTAACATATACATGAAACCGCTGGGCGAGATCATTCGGAGGCACGGGATAAAATACCATCAATACGCGGACGACACACAGTTGTATCTGTCCGCCCCGTGCCAACTCAATGAAGCGGTGGACGTGATGAACCGGGGCCTTGAGGCCGTTAAGAACTGGATGAGAGCTAACAAACTGGTGCTCAACCCTGACAAGACCGAGTGGCTGTTGTGTTTCCCTCCCAATAATTTGGCCAATGTTCCATCACTCAGGCTGGGGGGTCAAATTTTATACCCCTCAGACAGGGTTCGCAACTTGGGAGTCCTCTTGGACCCACAGCTGACTTTCGACCATCATTTGTCAGCTGTGACCAGGGGGGCATTTGCCCAGGTTCGCCTGGTATGCCAGTTGCGGCCCTACCTGAATCGGGAGGCCCTCACAACAGTCACTCGAGCCCTTGTGATCTCTAGGCTGGAATACTGCAATGTGCTCTACATGGGGCTGCCCTTGAAGAGCATCCGGCGACTTCAGCTAGTCCAGAATGCAGCCGCGCGAGTGATTGTGGGCGCACCACGGTTCGCCCACATAACACCTATCCTCCGTGAGCTGCACTGGCTACCTCTTGATCTCCGGGTGCGCTTCAAGGTGCTACTTACCACCCATAAAGCCCTCCATGGTAGTGGATCTGAGTACTTGAGAAACCGCCTTCTGCCGATTACCTCCCTCCGTCCCATCAGATCGCACAGATTGGGCCTCCTCCGAATTCCATCCGCCAGTCAGTGCCGACTGGCGACTACGCGGAGGAGAGCCTTCTCATTAGCAGCTCCGACCCTTTGGAACGATCTCCCCGTGGAGATTTGTACCCTCACCACTGTCCAGACCTTCCGCACAGCCCTTAAGATCTGGCTATCCCGTCAGGCCTGGGGATAAGATCCTAATCCGCCCCACCCGAATGCTGAATGAATGTTGTGTTTTACTGTTTTATTTTATTTTATTCACATATTTTATGTTTTGTCTTGCACTCCTTCCCACGAATTGTAAGCCGCCCTGAGTCCCCTCAGGGAAAAGGGCGGCCTATAAATGACAAATAAAACTAAAAAAAAAAAAACTAAAAACTTTATCAATCCTGGCTCAAGCTGGCTGCGAGCCCAAAAATAAACGTAGATAAAGTCTTCGGCAAAAAGGTACACAGCAAAAGCAAAAACAAAAAGCTCTTACAGGAAAACCAGGTTTACAGAAAGAAAGCAAATCACTTATCCAAGTGCCTCTTTGAATCAGGGTTACAGAAAGCAAATCACTTATCCAAGTGCCTCTCATGAACAACAAACCACGACCAATGAATGACGAATGTTGACTTCTGCAACTAAGGCGTGGTACCATCCGTCTTTTATCTGCAGAAGACGACCCTAACGAGCAACAGCTGCTCATTATTCCTGCATCCTGACCAGGGGTGGGTTTCTCGCCCCGTTCCAACCGGATCGGTTGGAACGAGGCCGGTGGCGTCCTCGCGCACGCACGCGGCGTCCTCACGCACGCATGCGGCGTCCTCGCGCACGCACGTGGCGTCCTCGCGCACGCACGTGGCGCACGCATGCGTACTAGCATCTGCGCGATGCTCCAGCTGCTCCTGGAGGATCGCGCAGGCATTCTGCGCATGCGTGGAAAGCGCAGAATTCGTAAAAACCGGGTAAGGAGCAGGCGCGGGCGCGGGTGTGCGGGCGCGCGTGGGTGCGGGGGGGGGACTTTGCCGTTCCCGGAAGTTACTTACTTCCGGGTTCGGCGACCAACCGGATCGCAGGGACCGATGCGAACCGGTCGAAACCCACCCCTGATCCTGACGCAACTCACAACAAGCTGCTGCTAAGTCACAACACTATCCCCCACCGCAGGGCCCTTTCCCCGGGTTCCGATGGTCTGGATGCGGTTGGAATGGATTGTCCATAAGATGGCCCGTACTCATCTCCTGTGGTGCCTCTTTCGTGATTCCCAAATATCTGCAGGAATAGACCCCTTGAGCCAAGACTCCCCAGGTATCCGGGGGCCACCACGTCTCCTTCCGCTCTTCGCGGCATCGACACCCGTCCAGGGTCCTCCACCCTCTCCAAGTCCGACCCACCAGCTCCCCTACTGTTGGAGTCTGGTGGCCTCTCTAACAGCTCCGGCCGATCCCTAACACCCTGTCCAGGGTCCTCCACCCTCTCCACAGCCGACCCACCAGCCCCCGTACAGTCGGAGTCTGGCAGCTGCTCTAACAGCTCCGGCTGAGCCCTAACACCTTGTCCAGGGTCCTCCACCCTCTCCACAGCTGACCCACCAGCCCCGTACTGTCAGAGTCTGGCGGCAACTCTACCAACTCCTGCTGGGCCACCACACTATATCCCAACGGAGAGCCCATTCCCCAGTTCTGCCACTCAAAATGCAGCCCAGAAGGGTTGGTGACGGCCCACACGGAACACAGTCCCAGACACTGGTACCCCACCGGTATCTTAGAAACAAAGTACAGTGCTGCGGGACCGGGGTTGACAAAGGCTGGAATCTTGGCGAAGCCCTCCTCGCAGAACTGGCCCATTGGCACTGAACACATGACTCCATGCACCTCCGCACATCATTTCTTAAATGGGGCCACCAAAATTGACGGGAAGCCAGGTGCAATGTCTGGATAAAACCCCAATGTCTCGATGCAGAAGCGCCATGAACCTGTGAGAGCATCCGTCTACGGACGTACCCTGTGGGAACATAGAGCTGGCCCCGATACTTCAAAAGATCCCCTTCCAAAGTCCATGGGGAAGCTGGCCCTACTTCTGCCTGTCAGCCCTTCTTCATTCAAAAATCAGGAAAGAAAACCACAGGACTCCATTTGTTGAAATCAAGTGTACTTTTACTAATTATAAATGAATAGAAGTGAAGCGAAGCTAAGTCTGGTTATTCAGGCGTGAAAGCGAATAATATATTGTATAATTCATTCCCCTCCCCTTGGCATCCCGTGTACAGTCCAATCATAATTCTCCCAAATGTCAGGTGTGAGATAACGTCGAAAGGCATCACCAGGATGGAATGCTGGACCGTTGGCCTTGGCGGGAAACACTCCTCCTCCACATGCGCAGTAAGGTGGTCAGTCCAAAATCTAGAATCCTCCTCCAGCACAACAAGTCCCCTCCCAAATACCATGCCCCCCTCCCGGTTTCAATGGCAGCCGAAGCAGTAGCAAAGTGGAGACAAAGCGGAGGCTGACATCCAGCCCTCTTCCAGAAAAAGGCGGTAAGACCTGCAGAACGACAAAACACAAACAAACAGACGAACAACAAAACACGAAAAGGGGAAAAGGGGAGAGGAAGAGAGAAAAATTTGTCAGGAAACAGGCCAAAGCAGGGCTTCTCAGGATAAGTGGAATAGAACTGGCGAAGCAATTTAGAGGCCCGAACATGGGACTTGTCCACCCATTCGGCATGAGAGGGGGGAAAATGTTTCCAAGCCCCAAGTACTGGAAACGATTCCGGCGTTTACGGGAGTCCAAAATGTCGCGAACTTCGAAATGTTGTTCACCATCAATCAACAGCGGGGCGGGCGGTGGTGGAACAGGCAGACGTAAAGACGAAGTGCGAACAGGCTTTATGAGGTTAACATGAAAAACAGGGTAAACCCAGTTGAGGTGTTTAGGCAGTTGCAGCCGAACAGAAACAGGATTGATGATCTTGATAATAGGAAACGGGCCAACATATTTAGGCCCCAACTTCTTTGACTTTTGTGGAGTCTGAAGAAATCTGGTGGACAGATAAACCTAATCACCAACCTTGTAATCATACGGCTTAGTCCGTTTCTTATCAGCCTGTTTCTTATGCGCGCGATGCGCAGCGTCCAAAGTTTGAAGTGCTAAAGGCCAAACGCGCCGAAGGTGATCACTCCACTCAGACAGAGATGACACTTGGGGCTGCTCATGAGGAGCCTCAGGAATGGGCACAAATCTTGGCCATACACCACCTGGAAAGGGGTGAAGCCAGTGCTGCTATGCACAGAATTATTATAAGCCACCTCTGCGTGCGGCAACAAGTCCACCCAATCATCTTACTGGTAGTTGATGAAACAACGTAAATACTGTTCCAGAACAGAATTAGTCCTCTCACAAGCCCCATTAGTCTGAGGGTGGTGGGTGGAGCTTAAGCCCTAGGCGGAGCCAATTCGCTTCAGAAACTCCCTCCAGAACATGGAGGTGAAATGCACACCCCTATCCGAAATGATGCGGTCAGGCACCCCATGTAAGCAGTAAATGTGGGAGATGAACATCTTAGCGAGAGTCTTAGCAGAGGGAATCTTGCAACAAGGGATGAAATGGACTTGCTTGGAGAACAAGTCAGTAACTACCCAGATAAGAGTGTGTCCCTGACTCTCAGGGAGTTCGACAATGAAGTCCATAGAGATTTCCTTCCAGGGGGCGACAGGTCAAGCTACAGTCTGGAGCAGTCCTTGTTGTTTCCCCGGCAGGCGTTTAGCGGTGGCACAAATAGGACAACTGGCAACATAACGTTCAATGTCCTTTTTCAAAGAAGGCCACCAAAACTGTCTCTTGACGAGATGGAGCGTTTTCACGAAACCAAAATGCCCCGCCATCCAGCAATCATGAGCTCGCTGAAGAACAATTAGGCGAAGAGACATAGGAATGTAAAGTTTTGCCCCAATCCCGGGCAATTCATCCCTCATGGTACATTCACTCATGTGCTGCTGGAACCAATCATCATCAGAGAGGGCTTTCTTGAGATTGGAAAGAAAGTCCTGGGACATCTCCACATTAGAACGTGCTTGATGTCTAGTAACCACCGGAGCAGCAAGGCTCATCATGGGAATGACAGGCTGGACCATGCTGAGCTTAGAAAATTGTATTGAGGAAGCGTGGATAAGGCATCAGCCATAAAATTCCTCCCCCCCGGAATGTATTTAAGGGTGAAATTAAAACGATTGAAATGCTGAGCCCAGCACATCTGTTTAGGAGAAAGTCTCCTGGGAGTTCTCAAAGCTTCCAAAATTTTATGGTCAGTCCACACCTCGAACGGGTGCTTTGCGCCCTCCAGAAAATGGCGCCATGTGGCTAAAGCCCAACGAACAGCAAATGCTTCCTTCTCTCAAATAGCCCACGTCTCTCCATGTCAGTCAGTTTGCGAGAGGTGTATGCACAGGGTTGTAAGTTACCTTGATCATTGGCCTCAAGCAATACGGCCCCCACAGCCACGTCGCTAGCATCACCCTGAACCAAAAAAGGCGCGTCCATGTCCGGGTGATTGAGGACCGGTTCCTCAGCAAAAAGCCGTTTCAACTTCTCAAAGGCAGCTTGACACTCCATGGTTCAATCCAACGGCTTGCTAGGCTTGGGTTTCGGCCCACCTTTGGACTTCAATAGGTTAGTTATGGGAAGAGCTATCTTAGCAAAAGAAGGGATGAACTGGCGATAGAAATTGGCAAATCCCAAAAATTTTTGCAACTGCCTGTGTGTACGGGGGGCCTCCCACTCAGTGACCACTTTTACCTTAGCGGGGTCCATCTCAACACCTGCGTGGGAGATACGATAGCCTAGGTAGTCAACCTTCTCCTGATGGAATTCACATTTGGACAATTTGGCATAAAGCTCCGCGGCCCGCAGCTTCTTCAGCACAGTATGAACCAGCTTTACGTGTTCCTCACGTGTTTCCGTGTAAATAAGGATATCATCTAAATATACGATAACGCCTTTGTAAAGATGGTCATGTAACACATTAATCAACTGCATGAAGACCGCAGGCGCCCCCTGTAGGCCAAATGGCATCACACGAAATTGGAAACAGCCAAGGGGGCAGTTGAAAGCTGTTTTCCACTCGTGTCCCTCTTTAATATTGACTCTATAGTATGCTTCTCTCAAGTCCAGTTTAGTGAAAATGTGGCCCTTCCCCAGTTGGGCCAGCATGTCCTTCATCAGTGGCAATGGGTACAGGTTCTGGGCAGAGATGCAGTTCAAGTTTTTGAAATTCACACATAATCTGAGAGGGCCATCTTTCTTTTCTCTGAACAACACAGGAGCCGCTACCTTGGGTCTAGCCGGCTCAATAAAACCCCTTTCCAAATTCTTGTCAATGAATCTTCTCATCTCCTCCATTTCCCTAGGGGACATTGAATATATCTGGGGCTTGGGAAGCTTCACCCCGGGCAAAATATCAATGGTGCAATCAGTGGGTCTGTGGGGGAGGGGAGTTTATCAGAAGACTTCTCACTAAACACTCCCCTTAGATCCCAATATTCTTTCGGAATTTTTTCCTCCCCTTCGATTCTCTCCTGCCCCCTGGCTGCCAATGTGGGGCTAGAATCAGCAGGGTCTGAAGTCTCAACCTCCCTTCCAGGGGGTGCGCTAGTGCGAATGCGTAACCACCCCTTCCTCCAGTTAATGCGAGGGTTCCATTTACAAAGCCAGGGGAGTCCCAAAATAAGGGGCCGGTCCATTCCAGGTGCCACAATAAAAGTGATTAATTCTTGATGGGTTCCCATTTTCATCTCTAAGGGCTCAGTAGAAAAATGAGCAGGGCCCCCTCCCGCAATAGAACCATCAATTTGGCAAAAAAACAATAAGGGTTTTCAAAGTCCTCAATTTTAAGCCAAGTTTTTCCACCATTGCTGGATAAAGCCCTACATGGTATCGGACCTGGGTACTTGAGAGACTGCCTCCTGCCAATTACCTCCCTATGACCAATTATATCCCACAGATTAGCCTCCTCCGAATACCATCAGCTAGCCAATGTCGACTGTCGGCCCCCCGGGGAGGACCTTCTCTGTGGCTGCTCCGGCCCCCTGGAACGATCTCCCCGTGGAGATTCGGACCCTCACAACCCTTCAGGCTTTCCGCAAAGCCGTCAAGACCTGGCTGTTCCGGCAGGCCTGGGGCTGATGAGTTTCCAGCCCCACTTGAATTGTTGTGATTGTTGTGTAGCTTTTAATCTGTTTCTTGTATCTTGTTTTTGTCTTGTTCGTTTTTTGTATCTCCCCCTTCTCCACTTTTTTGTTAGCCGCCCCGAGTCCCTCGGAAATAGGGCGGCATACAAGTATAATAAACATACAACATACAAACATTATCATACAGCGAGAACAACCCGAATCCAGTAGAGCTAAAAGTTTTTCAGTCGTGCCAGAAGGTGGCACTCTTAGTTCAATTGGGATAAGCATGGGGCCTCTGTTTGAACTTACCCAATGATGAGATCATTCCTCATCTGATTTGTCAGATGAACTGGAACTAACGTCTCCCTCCTCCTCCAGCTGGAAATGCTGGGGAACATTTTCAGCGGTGCACACAGCCTCTCTCTTCTTGCCCGGGATCTTACTTGCTATTCCCTCTCTTCGGGGAGGGGGTGGAGCGGTCTGAGCCATTTTTACGTGGCAATTCATGGCGCGATGGCCTTCCTTTCCGCAGCGGAAGCAGGTGAAAGGCTTGGTTTTGCTGGTGAAGCTTCCTTTTTCCTCATTTCTGGGGCAAAGGGGGCTTTTGGAGCAGCTGGGGGGGATTTCTCCACTTCTCCCTCTTTCATGCATTGAAGCCTGGCCAAATACAACTCAACATCTGCTGCGTGTTCATACCAAGCAGTCACCCAGCGAGGAATGTGTCTGTTAATGCACTGCTGGCATATTTTTTCAATCAATCCCTCAGCGAACTGATCCAACAAAGCGTCTTCTGACCACCCCCTCATATAGGCTGACAACTGTTGAAATTCCTGGACATAATCTGCTACTGATCTATTTCCCTGTTTCAGGGCCATAAATTTCACCCGTCCGCATCTCTCGATCAGCGGGTCATCAAACCTCCTCTTCATTGCAGCCATAAAGTCATTAAAATTCCTCAGGAGAGGGGAATTGCATTTGTGTAGGCCCACTATCGATTCGGCTGCTTTTTTCTCCAAGGACATTAAGACCATCCTTACTTTCATATCATCAGTTTCTAAATCAGGTCCATAGATTTCCATATAATTCCAGACCTGAATGATAAAAAGCCCTAAGGTTTTAGGGTCACCATCGTATTTTACAGTTAAGGGAGGGACTTTTGCCATTCAGCGTCGTCTGCCCCCCCCCCTACTCTTTGAGCGGCCCTAGCTGGATGGGGGGAGGCTAGTTCTGGGTTTTCTTGCGCCCAACCCCCCTCGGCTTCTTCACCCTCCCTTAACCTATCCATCGAGTACCTTTGCTCAAGATCTTCAGCCTGCTCCCTTTCCACTGCTCTTTCACGGCTTTTGCGTTCAGACCAAGCTTCCTCGAGGAGCCTCATGGCGTGGGACAGCTTGTAATCTTCTTCCCCAACATTACCCCAATCCGCTGGTTTTTTCTTTGGTCTCCTTCTCGTGACTCCAGCATCCAACTCCTCCGACTCCTCTTTTTGTCCCACACCCAAAGTCCATCTGGGAAGAACAGTAGGCTCTTCTACTCTTAGTCCAGCCAGCCTTTCAGTTAAGGATGGTTCTGCCATCGCCCCCTCAGTTTCCTCTTGGTCACTCACATGCAAAGCCATTTCTTTTCTTCTTGTGAGGACACCCCCCTCGGTAGGTTGTAGCTCCAGGTGGGGTGGAAGTGAGACTTAGCTTAATTGTCAGCCCTTCTTCATTCAAAAATCAGGAAAGAAAACCACAGGACTCCATTTGTTGAAATCAAGTGTACTTTTACTAATTATAAATGAATAGAAGCGAAGCTAAGCTAAGTCTGGTTATTCAGGCGCGAAAGCGAATAATATATTGTATAATTCATTCCCCTCCCCTTGGCATGTTTACGTTTATGTAACCTATTTAAATTTATTAGAACTCCTTGCATATACGCTCTACTTGCATCCCAAACCATTTCCTTAAAACAGAACTTTTTTATTTTTCTTTAAAAAAAAAAACACAAATATGTCATCATTTGTCAATCATTAAGACATTGAAGTACAATTTTTTTTTGTTGTGTGTACCCCTCCCTCCCTCCACCCCCCACCCCCTTCCTCCTCCCCCCCCCCCCGACTTCCCAGAACCCGTACCCGGTATGGATTTTTAACTAACACAGTCTAAAATCTATTGAGAAAAAAGAAATAAAGAAATTAATGACATTCTGGATTGACCTTAGCTTCTTCTTACTGAACTGACTTTTAACAGTTTAAATCATTTCTGATCTTAAGCATAGGCTAACTGGAATTTCTTAGTCCCGTATTTATTTTGTATATAGTCAATCCATTTTTTCCAGTCTCGTTTATATCTCTCATTTGAATGATCTTTGAGATATGCCGATATTTTAGCCATTTCAGCTAAGTTTGTTACTTTCAATGTCCATTCTTGGATTGTAGGCAAGTCTTCCTTCTTCCAATATTGCGCCACCAACAATCTTGCTGCAGTTATCAGGTGCAGAATCAAATTGGTCTCTACCACTGTAAAGTCAGTACATATACCTAGTAAAAATAACTGAGGACTAAACTTTATCCTTCTTTTAAAAACATTTTGCATGACCCACCATATTTTTATCCAAAATGCCTTAACCTTTTGGCAGGTCCACCATATATGATAATATGTAGCATCGAGAGAACCACACCTCCAACATTTAGGCTGTACATTCGGATACATAGAAGCCAACTTTTTAGGATCTAAATGCCATCTATAGAACATCTTGTAAAAATTTTCTCTCAGATTTTGAGCTTGTGTAAATTTCACATTTCTTACCCAAATTCTTTCCCATGTATCCAACATTATTGGTTCCTCAATATTTTGAGCCCATTTTATCATACAATCTTTAACTAATTCTGTTTCCGAATCCATCTGTATTAATACATTATATATCCTCTTTATATGCATTAAGCTTTGATCTCTTATTTGTTTAAACAGATTATCCTCAACTTGAATAAAACCAATTTTTTGATCTATTTTCCACCTAGCCTGTAATTGCCCATACTGGAACCATGTTTGAACTACCTTCTCCTCTTTTAATACCTCTAAAGATTTTAATTGTAATACCCCCCTTTCCGAGGTAAGAAGCTGTCTGTAGGTAATTCTGTCCTGTTTTTGTGCTGTATTCATATTTTCAATTGCGTGTCTAGGAATTGCCCACATGGGTATCTTGTCATTTAATTTATATTGGTATTTCTTCCAGACCCGCAATAAAGCATTTCTTAAAATATGACTTTTAAAGTTCTTATCCAATTTTTTGTTGAATAACAGGTAAGCATGCCAACCAAATAGCAGATCGTGTCCCTCAATGTTTAATATTCTATCATTGGTTAAGTGAATCCAATCACTAATTACAGATAATGCCACTGCATCATAATATAGTTTTAAATTAGGTAGTTTCAATCTTCCTCTCTCACGTACATCTTGCATTATTTTCATCTTTACCCTCGGCTTCTTTCCTGCCCACACAAATTTGTTGATACCCTTCTGCCATTCTAAAAGGTTCGCATCTTTTTTTAGTATAGGTAACATTTGGAAGAGAAATAAAAATTTTGGTAGAATGTTCATTTTCACTGCCGCTATCCTACCCAGCAAAGATAGGTGCAATTTCTCCCATTTTTTCATCTCTGTCTGTATGCTATGCCAAAGTGGTTCATAATTATGCTTATATAATTTCCCATTTGAAGTTAAAATGTTAACTCCAAGATATTTGACTTTTTTAACTACCTCACATCCTAGCATAACTCCTAATTCTTCCTTTTGTTTAATATTCATATTTATAGCTAATATTTTGGTTTTTCCTAAGTTTATTTTAAAGCCCGACACTTGACCATATTGATTAATCATATTCATTAAAACCATACTGGATTCCTGCGGTTGTTCCAATATTATGACCAAATCATCCGCAAAAGCGCGGACTCTATATTCTTGCTGCCTAATCTTGATCCCTTTTAAACCATCCAAGCCCCGTATTTTATTCAACAATACTTCCAAAGTTATAATAAACAATAATGGGGACAAAGGACAGCCCTGTCTTGTACCTTTTCCAATTTGAAAAGAGTCTGTTAGACTTCCATTGACTATGATTTGTGCTGTTTGCTGTTGGTATATTGCTTTAATTGACTGTAAAAAATTATCTCCTATCTGCATTTTTTGCAGTATCTTCAACAGAAATTGCCAGTTAACTCGATCAAAGGCCTTCTCAGCATCCAAAAATATAAACGCAGCAGGGATCTGGTTGTTCTTTCCCAAATATTCTAATGCATTAATAATTAATCTAACATTACTTTTCATCTGTCTCCCTTGTATAAAACCTGTTTGGTCCGTATGTATCAATTGTTGAGTGACCAACATTAACCTATTTGCTAATATTTTAGTAAAAATTTTATAATCTACATTCAGTAATGAAATAGGTCTATAATTTTTGGGTTGAGTAGTATCTTGATCTTCTTTGGGTATCAAAGATATAAACGCTGTCTTCCAAGATGGAGGGACTTTACCTTCCGTTTGAATCATATTAAATAATTCTCTAAGAGGTTCTACCATTTCTAACTGTAAGTTTTTATAGTAAACCGCTGTCAAGCCATCTGTACCTGGTGCTTTCCCTGACTTTAATTGCTTAATTACCTGCAGGATTTCCCCCGAGGTTATTGGTTGATTCAATTTTTGCCTGTGTTCTTCTCTAACTGAAGGTATTTTCTCTTTGCCTAAATATTTGTCTATGTCTAAACCATTAATTTTATCCCCTTTATACAGTTCTGTAAAAAATTCCCAGAAAGCCTTTTGAATCTCTTCCTGTTGAAACACCTCCTTCCCTCTGTAAATCCGTTTAGATATATTTCGAGTTTTCCTTTTTTTCCTAATCTGATAAGCTAACCATCTGCCAGGTTTGTTTGCATTACAAAAAGTATTGTGTTTTGCATATAATAGATTAGTAGCCACCTGGTCAGAGATCAACATGTCAAATTGAGATTTTAATATGTTAATAGCTTCCTTAACCTTTGTATCGTCTGGGTTCATTGTTAACTCCAGCTCTTTTCTCTTAATTTCCTCTTCCATTTCTGTTCGTTTTAACCCTTGCTTATTTCTATGTGTTTTATTTATATTCATCAAAACTCCTCTCATATACGCTTTGCTTGCGTCCCATACAAATTCCATAGATGTACCCTTATTCATATTCAAAACAAAATATTCAGATAGTAATTTTTTACAATCATTAATATACTTTTCATATCTAAATAAGTTTTCATTCAATCTCCAAGACCTTCTTGCCTGCACTACCCTTCCCAACTCCATCCAAACTGGGTTATGGTCTGAAAGGATCCTAGGTGCAATCTTTGTTTTCTTGACCCTAGAAAGCAAATCATTAGTGGTTAGAATAAAATCAATCCTTGAGAGGGTTTGATGCCTGTCCGAGAAGAAAGTGAAGTCACATTCCTCTGCATTTCTTTCTCACCAAATATCTCTCAATTCAAAATCATCCATAATGTCAAAGAAAGATTTGGGTAACTTTGCTCGCATCTTGGTATTTAGGCGGGAAATCTTCTTATCTCTCTTAGTGTCTATCACTCCATTCCAGTCACCCAATAGTATACAGGAACTATAGTCCCATTGTACTAATTTAGCATGAAGATTTCTATAGAATCTATCTTGCTGTTGATTGGGAGCATAAATTCCCAAAAGTAATGTCTTTTTCCCTTCTAAGATTAAGTCTAAAGCAATATATCTTCCGAAGGGATCTGCTTCTATTAATTCAGCTTTCATGTCTTTTCTTAAGTATACAACTATACCATTCTTCTTTTCCATAGCAGAAGCTACAAAATGTTGACCAAGTTTTGAGTTGATCAAATATTTTTGATCAGTTGACTTGATATGAGTTTCTTGCAAACAAATTACATCGTTCTTAAACTGTTTGAGATAATGAAATATTTTCTTCCTCTTCTGTGGGGAGTTCAGTCCGTTAACATTCCATGTTAAAATCTTAGTTGTCATCTTTGGTTGGTTGAAGCATTTTTAGAGCTTCCTGCATGGCCTGTTTAACCTTAGGTCTAGCTCCTCCCATTGCTTCCAGATTTGTTGTTGTAGATCCTTGATCGATGGCCGATGATTGTTGATGCTGTTGCTTTTTAGCTTGTTTCTCCATACATCTAGTAGTCATGCGGCTAGGTCTTGATTCCATAGCACCTTGCACTTCTAGAGAAGAGAGATGCTCCATCTTGTCTGGTGGTTGTGTAGTTTGCTGTCTATCCTGTCCTTCTTGTGGTCTTTCTCTAGGTCCAGATGGTGCAGGGTGTCCGGCCTTCAATATATTATAATAAAAATCTCGGGCTTTCCATACAGAGTTGAGGCGGTATCTTTGCTTATCAAATGTAAATATGATGCCAAATGGTGCATCCCATCTATACTGTATCTGACGATTTCTGAGTTCTTTGACCAAAAAAGCGTAGTCTCTCCTGGCTCTTAACATTTGAGGTGGTATCTCTTTCAAAACAGCCAGGTCTTGACCGCCAATTTGAAGCTTAGTGTTATAAGATGCTTGCAGTACCATGTTTCTAAACTCTCTTGTAGTAAAATATATAACGATGTCTCGAGGAAGCTGCTTCTGCTTTGCCAGCCAGGAGTTAACGCGGTAAGCTTTGTCAATTCGCCAGTCTTGATTGGTCCCTGGTCTTCCCATCAGGCGGTCAAAAGCTTCCGATAGGGTCTGTTTCAGGTTCTCCTGTTTCTCCTCACGCAGCCCCCTTACTCTTAATGCGAACTCCATTTGTCGGTACTGTATCATAATAATTTCTTTTTCAGCATTTTCCACTTTTTGTTCCACCACCTCTGTTTTCAATGTCAAGTTAGCATTGGCATCATTAAGAACCTCTAGAGTATCTTCCACTCCAGAAATATGTTCTGTTAATACAGTTACAAGACTCAGCATGTCGTCTCTAATTTTATCAACCTTAGCCTCAAATTTCTCATACAGCTCCTGTTTAAGTCCTTTTAT
The DNA here is from genome assembly GCF_051295495.1 of Thamnophis sirtalis. Taxonomy (NCBI): domain Eukaryota; kingdom Metazoa; phylum Chordata; class Lepidosauria; order Squamata; family Natricidae; genus Thamnophis; species Thamnophis sirtalis. Next base: position 63,698,634 of record NW_028261388.1, read on the forward strand.
TTCACTTTTAATTTCTTCTTTCATTTCTTTTATTTCCTCTTTTCTCTCCTCTCTATTATCTCTAAATTTATCTTCCATTTTAATTGTCTGTGCATTAAGAGCCTCGCTTAGATTACTCAGGAAAAATTCTTTCGTTAACACATCCCCAGCAGGGGGCGTAGGAAGCGGAGGCTGCAGCTTTGTGCCAGGCACTGAGGATGTGCCCCTGGAAGTAGAGGGTGACGACTTCAAGTTAATATTTGGTTTTGAGGCCATTTCAAAATTTATCTGCCTGCAGTTAATAAAACTCTATTGCCTAAATATGCAGCTTTAAGTAAAGAGGCTTTTATTTTGAAGTTTAAGGCTTGGCAAAACTTTCAGTGAGTAAACATTGTAACAAGACCATTCAGCAGATTCATCACCATTTAACTTCCAAATAAGCAAGGTTAATGAAGGAGTAAAATTCTTCTATTGTGAAACCAAAACAAGTGATAAGCAATCTCTTTTGTTTTGAATTCTTGTGAGGATTAGCAGAAAGTGTTCGTTATTACCGGAGAAACCAGCCTGCTCGGCGCCATTTTAGAAGCCTCTGAGTAAATAATTTTTCGGAGGAGAAAAAGAAAAGAAGCTAAAATGTTGATAAGCAATTATTGTCCACAGTAAACGGATTCAGCTCGTGATAAGAATAAATCAAACAAAACTTTGAGCAGAGTGGGAGAGACCTACTTTGTCCTGCACAAGGCAGTTTGAAGTTCCCAGCACGGACAGCCGTTCTGCCTTGGGCTAGCCCCCCTTTCCTTGCAAGCACAAAAGCTGCAAAAATCGAAGAGCATTTGCCAGCAAAACAGTTTCTTCTTTCCTTCTTGCCTGAAGGATAAGAAAACCTGATAAGACGTCAGATGGAAGATCCTCTAAACAGGTACGTAGCCAGGAATTCGGAGGCAGCTGATTTTTTGCTGCCCCCACCAGTAGGCTCCTCCCAGGAAGTCCCCAAACCATTTCCATAGATGTACCCTTATTCATATTAAAAAAAAATTCTTAACAATTTTTTACATTCATTAATATTTTTCTCATATCTAAATAAGTTTTCATTCAATCTCCAAGTCCTTGGTTGTGTCCCAAATTCCAGCTCCATCCAAACTGGATTATGATCTGATAATGCTCTGGAACATATCTTCGTCTTCTTTACTCTAGAAAGCAAATAATTGGTTGTTAGTATAAAGTCAATCCTAGAAAAGAATTGATGTCTATCGGAAAAAAAATGTAAAGTCATATTCTTCTGCATTCCTTTCTCGCCAGATGTCTCTCAGTTCGAAATCATCCATCATATCGAAAAAGGACTTGGGTAATTTCGCTCACATTTGGATATTTTGCAGGAGACCCTTCTTATCTTTCTTGGTATCCATAACACCGTTCCAGTCACCCAATAATATGCAAGATCTATAGTCCCAATGTATTAACTTAGTATGGAGCATTTTATAAAATTTATCTTGTTGTTGATTGGGAGCATATATTCCCATTAGAAGTATCTTTTTCCCTTCTAATACCAGTTCTATTGCAATATATCTTCCTCGAGAGTCTGCTTCAATTAATTCGGCTTTCATGTCCTTTCTTAAGTAAATAACTACACCATTTTTCTTCTCAGGAGCAGAAGCTACAAAGTGTTGTCCAAGTCTTGTATTAATCAAGTATTTCTGGTCAGTTGATCTAATATGAGTCTCTTGCAGGCAAATTATGTCATTCTTAAATTGTTTCAAATAATGATTTATTTTCTTCCTTTTCTGTGGGGAGTTTAAACCGTTAACGTTCCAGGTTAAGAACTTAGTTGTCATCTTTAGCTCCCTGAAGCTTTTTAAGAGCCATCTGGAAATCCTGTAATTTGGCTTTCGGCCTGGCTCCACCCACTGCTTCTGAGCTAAAACCTGTGAATTCTTGGACGGTAACGTGTTTGTTATAAAGCTTGTTGCTTTTTTAACTCTTGTTCCATTCGCTTGATAATCACATGAGTTTGTCTTTGCTCCTTCGCTCCTTCTAGTTCTGAGAGAGGAAGTTGGTCCAGCCTTGGTGATCCTTGCATAGCTTGCTGTCTATCCTGTGCTTCTTGTTCTCTGGGTCCTGGAGGGGGGGATGTCCAGCCTTCAGTATATTATTATAAAAATCTTGAGCCTTCCATACTGAGTTAAGACGATATCTTTGCTCCTGGTAAGTAACTGCTAGCCCAGCTGGGGCCTCTCATCTGAACTGTAGCTGACGATTTTTGAGCTCATCGACTAAGACGGCATAGTCTTTCCTCGATCTCAATATTTTGGGTGGTATTTCCTTCAAAATAGTCACCTCCTCACCCCCAATTTGAAGCTTAGTTTTGTAAGACTCTTGCAGTATCAAATTCCTCATATCTCTCGTAGCAAAATACACCACAATGTCTCTTGGGGGTTGCTTTTTTCTGGCGAGCCAGGGATAAACACGATATATCTTATCAATCTGCCAATCAAAATTCCCTCCTGACCATCCCATCAATTGATCAACGCCTTCTGAGAAAATCTGCTTCAAATTTTCTTGATTTTTCTCTTTGAGGCCTCTTATCCTTAAGGCAAATTCCATCTGTCTATACTGCAGCATTATAATTTCATTTTCTGCATCACCAACCTTTTGTTGAACCACATCCATTTTCGTTACCAGATTAATATTGGAATCACTAAGAACTTCCAATTTATCTTCAATTCCAGATACATAACCAGATAGCCACTTAAAAGCCTCTAAAATATTGTCTCTAATTTGTTGATTCCGAATCTGGACCAAATTCATAAGTTCTTCCGATAATTCCTTATGAGCAACATATATCTCTTCCTTTATTTTAATTTCCATCGCAGCAGCATGATTTTTTAAGGCCTCAGCTAAGGCCACGCTTAGATATTTTTGCAGTATTTCTCAGGTCAAAGGCTCCCCTACAGGGGTAGGAAGAGATTGGGGGGAAGTAGTGACTGTAATTTAGTTCCGGGAACAGGTGAATTACCAGCACTCTTTGAGGCAATCTTTTGCTGTTTAGAAGCCATTCCACATTTAATCTTCTCCACCCAATTACTAAATCCAGGCAAACTGCTTGTCGAGCAATTACTTTTTAAGTTAGTAATAAATCACTACTCATTTAATGATCTCCGTCCTTCCACCCCCAGATTTATGGAGCTCTGCCAAAACACAACTTGCTCGCCTCCTCCTCCTATGCCCGGAGAAGAGGTAATCAAACTGCCAAACAGTTGATGGATACTGTTTAGACATCTTAACGCAGCCAAGCATCCATAGCTGTTAAAAACAACAACTCCTCTCAGATCACGCCCATCTGGAAGTCGCAAAAATTGAATATTGATGTAGGCAGAAATCAAAAGAGTATTAATGCTAACATAAAGCTTACTGTGCTGTATTAATGGAATAGGAAGATGGATAATAAAATGCTCTGATGTACTTGAATAATAACCAAGCTTTTTCTTTGTTTTTACTATGAGGTGTTTTACAGAGAGTAGCATTTTGTTATAAAGTAGGCAACATGGTGCCCCACAGGTAGTTTTTCCTAAGTTTCCTTTAAGACCCAACATGGTGCCTGTGTTCAAATGTTCCTGTTCCTTCATTTTAGGTCCCAAAGATTCTTTGTCCAACTTAATTATAATTTGTTTTATTTTATAGAGTAGATTGATTTAAAATAATAAGAATGCTGCAAAATACCATTCTGAAATATATATTTTAATTCCAAGTCCATTTCTGACCACTATGTACACTGTTCATATTAATTAATTAAAATAACAACAAAATCATGGCAGTCTGCAGCCCAGTGCATTATTTAGCAAATGGGTAGCATATTGTGACTAGCATTGTCTAGTGGGGTAGCCATTTTGGGAACAAAAAACTCTGAATATGTTTTTAAAATTCCAGTTTGGAGATTTGAATTATAAATAAAAACAATCATGAGAGCTATAATACAAAATGTTTAGAGAATGCCAAAAATATTTTGAATTTATACAATGGTGGGATTCAAATAATTAAACAACTCTGGTTATTCCTAATCACCGGCAGGGTGAGCATGGCTGGATGGTCATCAGAGTTGGGTTCTTACTGGTTTGGTCTGGTTCAGCCAAATAGGTAGTGGAAATTAGCTGTAGTTTTCCAAACTGGTAGCAATGGTGGCCTGGCCATGCCCCCATACTGGTATAGTCCCCTGGCCTGTGCCATCTTGCTCCCTCTGTGTGCCCGGTCACCGCTCGCTCTCGCTCTTGCTCTGCCCATCCACACCATGCTTGCCCTGCCTGCCTACCTGTCTGCCACTGACTGACTCGCTGTATATATAATACCAAGGTCACCACATGGTCCACCACCTTTACTGGCCTGGGTCTCTCATCATCACTTGTTCACTTCCTGATCTTGGCTCCCAATCTTTGCTGAGTTCCAGGCCTGTCTGCCCTGCTGCGATAATGCTGCCTCCTCCTGCAGCTGCCTAAATGTAAATAAGCCTACAGCTGTGACTTTGGGGGACATGGACAGTAGGGGGCAGCAAGAAGCTACCAAGAGTGCTGGCAAGCTTCATGTTCTACGCAAGCCCGGGGACTGGCTGACGCCTTCCTTGCTGCCACTCGCCTAGCGTGCTTAGACTGCAAACCTCACTGGTGCTCACAGGGTGACTTTGCAGGGCACACCGGGAGGGAGGCAAGAAAATTACTGTTTTTGGAGGAAATGATTTTTTTAATTATTGTTTTGAGGAATTTTTTTTACAGAAATGTTATTGTTTTTAGGAAAAAAATAATTTATTGTTTTCAGGAAATGTTTTTTTAATGAAAATTTATTGTTTTTAGGAAATGTTTATTAAAGAAATTATATTGCTTTTAGGAAATGTTTTATTTGTGATGCAATATGTTGCTTTTAAGTGTGCAAGTTGGTGCATGGTTTGTGAGATTTTGTGTATTTCTGTAACGAGTGTGAATCACTACAGAAATAAAAATAAAATGTATGTGCCTCAAAATGGCTGCTTTTATATGTTCAGGTTGGTGTAAGGCAGCTTTGTGAGATTTTGTGTTTCTGTGGGGTAACTGCTTTTTTTTGTGCATGTTTATTTTTTATTACATAGACAACAATGGGAAAAGGAGAAGAAAAAAAAGGGGGGGGAACCCCATCATCACATACAATATGTCATTTGATCACAGGTGCATCCCTACTACGTTTATACATCCCATATCTCTCTGTTGTATATTTAATAAACACCACAATAAGCTAGGGTTTTTTTTAAAAGGGGGGGGAAGGAGGGGGAAGCCAAAAAGGACAAAAAAGACAAAAAGGACAAAAAGGTCCAAAAAAGAAGGGGAAAAAAAAGAAACCATCATCACATGCAGCATGTCGTTTGGTTACAGTTGATTTAACATCTGCATCTTCAAATAATATTTACCGTCTCAGATATTTCATCTAATATAACTAAAGGCCTCATTTTCATTCTACAATATATATTCAGTTAACATTAGCATTATTTCCCCCCAGAAAGTATACTTCTATTCATTGTTAACCTTGCATTTCATACCTTCAAACAGAGATCTTATTCCTTCATTTTTCAACAAGGCGTTGCTGCCTATATATACCAGTTTTCATTTGTTCCCCCATTAGAATTGCTTTATCAGCAGCGAAATATCATTATAGTAAGTTCTTAACCTTATACATTATATCACCAGACCTTATATTAATACTTCATTGTATCATTGTTAGATTATTTCACAGCATAATTATATCATCATTTACTTTTTTCAATTAAGGCATAAGTGTATCATTATTCATTTCCAAAGATTTTTTTTTCCCTTAGCCACCGATAAAACAAGTCCCATATCTTATAAAATTGTTCTTCCTCTTGCTCTCTAATTTCAAATGTCAATTTACTCATTTCAGCACAGTCCATTATTTTTCGGATAACTTCTTCCTCTTTTGGTATTGTTTCGTTTTTCCAGTTTTTTGCAAATACAATTCTGGCTGCTGTTAACACATTTACAATCAGATATTTTAAGTCTTTGTTGTAGGTTTCTGGTATGATTCCCAATAAAAAGACCTCTGGTTTAAAGTCTATTTGTTTGTGTGTCATTTTCTCCAACCACATGTGGATTTTAGTCCAGTATCTTTTATCTTCAGAGCAAGTCCACCACATGTGGTAGTATGAGCCAGGTATCTGGTGACATTTCCAACACTTTTCTGATTTATTCTTGAACATTCTTGCGATTCTGGTCGGGGGTAGGTGCCACCTGTAAAACATCTTATACAAGTTTTCTCTATATGCAGTAGACATTGTCATTTTGTAATTTTGAGACCACAATTTCTGCCAATTCTCTAAATCAATCCCATACCTAAAGTTTTTTCCCCAAGCTATCATGGTTTCTTTAACTTGTTCTTCATGCAATTTAAACTCCAATAAATATCCATATAGTTTTTAAATTACTTTTTCATCAGTACCTGTTAGAATTTTGTCTAACTCAGTCATTTTGTTATAAAGACCTTTAGTTTTTCTATCTTCATTATATCTAGATTGTATCTGTACATATGAATACCAGTTCATTTCCATCCCTTCTTGCTTCAACTCTTGACTAGATTTGAGCTCACCCTCTGTATTCAATAATTCTGTATATCTAACTGTTTGTTCCTTTTTATATATTATCGGATACGAAAATGCTTCAATTGTTGATATCCAGACTGGAATTTTTAAATAATGTAATCTTTTAACCTTTTCCCAGTTTAGCAACAACGCCTCCCTTATGTAATGTCTTCTAAAATAACCATGTGATTTAGTTCCCTTATACCATAAGAAAGCATGCCATCCCAACAGCAAGTCGTGACCTTCTACATTCAATAATCTAGAGTTTTTTAATGATATCCACTCCTTAATCCACATCAGGTTTGCTGCCTGATAGTATAGCTCCCAATCAGGTAACCCCAAACCTCCTCTTGATCTAACATCTTGTAGTAATTTAAGTTTTATTCTAGCTTTTTTCCCTTGCCAAATAAATTTCAAAACTATTTTATTTAAATCTTGAAAAAAATCCTTACCCAATCTGATTGGGATTGTCTGAAACAGATATAGAATTCTAGGTAGAATGTTCATTTTAATTGTAGAGATTCTTCCCATCATTGATAAATGCAAGTTTTCCCATTTCTCCAAATCGATTGCTATTTGTCGTTTTAATCTGGTATAGTTATCCTCTTTAAGAGTGCTACATCTAGGTGATAGATATATCCCCAAATATTTAACCTTACTTGTGTTTTGAATCTGCAACATTTCTGACAACTCTTCCTTTTGTGTTGCTGGGATATTCTTTGTCATGATCTTTGTTTTATCTTTGTTTATTTTCAAGCCTGCTACTTCTCCATATTCCTCTATTCTTTCTAGCAATTTGGGTGCGGTTTCTAATGGATCTTCAAGAATAAAGACTAAGTTGTCTGCAAATGCTTGCAATTTATACTCTTCTCTCTTAATTTTCATTCCTCTTATTTCTTCTTCTTCTCTGATCTTTCTATTTAAGACCTCTAGTGTTAGGACAAAGAGTAGCGGTGATAGTGGGCAGCCTTGTCTTGTACCTCTCTTTATTTCAATCGGATCTGTTAGTTCTCCATTTACCATTATCTTTGCTGCTTGTTTCTGGTATATCATTCGTATAGTTTGAGTGAATTTCTTGCCAAAATTCATCTGCTCCAGTTGCAAAAACATAAATTGCCAATTCACATTGTCAAAGGCCTTCTGCGCATCGAGGAACATCAGTGCCAATTGTTTTTCTGGGTGGGCCTCATAGTATTCCAAGGTATTCAAAATCATTCTCATATTGTCTTTAATTTGTCTTTTAGGTAAAAAGCCATTTTGATCTGAATGGATGAAGCCATTTAAATATTTTTTAAGTCTCTCAGCTAGTATAGATGCAAATAGCTTGTAGTCTGAATTTAATAAAGAAATTGGTCTATAATTCTTGATTTGTGTTAAATCAGTCTCTTCCTTGGGTAGTAGTGTGATATACGCTTCTGACCATGACTTCGGTATTTGGCTCTCAGACATCACTTCATTCATGACTTGTAGGAGTGGGAGGGTCAATATTTCTTCAAATGTTCTGTAGAATTCCACAGGTAGTCCATCTGGTCCTGGAGCTTTCCCATTGTTTTGTTTTTTAAGTGCCTCTGTTAGTTCCATCATTGTTATTTTTCTTTCTAACATTGTTCTAGTTTCATCCGGTACCTGGGGGAGATTGGCATCTTGTAGGTACTTTTTAACTCGTCCCTCCTCCACCTTCTCTTGTTCATAGAGTTTAACATAATAGTCTTGTATAATATTTTTTTTTCAGTGTTTCCATACTGAATTTCTCCTTGTTTATCTCTTAGTTGAAGTATTTTCTTTGTTTCTCTCTCTTTTTTCATCTTATATGCCAACCACCTGCCTGGCTTGTTCGCATTTTCAAAATAATTCTGTTTGGCACCTCTAATTTTTTGTGCCAGTTCTTCCTTTTCTAATAGGTCCATTTTG